>NC_056744.1:428717449-428777449 GCF_019279795.1 Protopterus annectens | reverse complement strand
CAGAATCTGCCACAAAGCCTCCTTACATTCTAAGTGAACCTTATAATTTCCAGAAAACAAATCATCATTTACCCTTTCCAAAACAGAAAATCTGAACTTTTTGAAATCTATACAGGACAAAGCATGCCTCGCAAGAGCATTAGACATATCTTTTTTTCTTATAGCTAAATTATGCTCATAAATACGCGTCTTACCAATATAAAAATGTTCGCATGAATCGCATAAAGCTATGTACACCACATTATGTATCTTACAGGTATAATGCCCTTTACTGTAAATAGTTTTTCTAAAATGCTTCAAAAAAATTATACTATTCCCTGATATATACCTACATTGCTTGCAATTGTTGCAAGGAAATGTACCGTGATGTGAAAATGCGTAAAGAATTGCAGTTTCTGGCTTATTTCGTGTTCCCAGTCATTCATTGGCATCCGTTTAGTAGGTCAGAGGACAGTGTTAATATTGTTTGTGTTTGCCAGTGTATGGCAAGTGTGTTATAGTGTCTTGTGTAGTGGGTTTATTAGGTTCATAGGTTCATAGGTTCATAGGTAGGTACTAGGCTATCGGCCCTAGGGCCTATACAAGCCTAGCCAAAAAAGGTACCCTGTCTTTCGCCACCCAAGAAAATTATTTTCCTGTGTCCCTATCGAGCAGAGCCACAGAGGTGATCCCCAGGGTGAATTTCCTATTTCCCATCCAATCATCAAGATTTTTCTTGAAGAGTGCTAATGAGGAGCTTTGTTTGATATAGATGGGTAGTTTGTTCCAGAGTATGGGAAGTCTCTGGGACAGGAATATTTCCCTCCAGCATGTTCTGTTTATTGTGGTGACAAGGTTTAGATCCCTAGAGCGTGTAGCTCAGAGGGACTGGGATTTCTTTAAGTGGAGCATGTCCAACAGCATTGGGTTTGACATAGATTTGTATGTTAGGCAGAGATCGCCTCTGAGTAGGCGATATATGACGGAGTAAAGCTGGAGTTTTTTGAGACGGTCTGCATAGGGCATCTGTTTGAGGCTGGCAATCCTCTTTGTGAGGTATTTCTGCGGTCTTTCCAGTTGTTGTACATGAATTGTGAGGTACATACCAAAAGGGGTGTTGTACTCTATAATAGGTCTAATAGGTGATGAGTAGAGGGGAAATTTTTTCCTGGATGAGAAACCTTTTGTGATGAGATGTGATACGTAGAAGGATTTCCTGATTACTGTGGTGATGTGATTATCAAAGGAGAGACTACTGATCACCTGTATCCCAAGGTCTCTTATCACACTTTCGGTGTTAAGAAGACTACCACCTATGTGGTAGCTCATGGGTACAGAGTTTTTACCAAAGGGGATGACAATGCACTTTTTGGCACTGAGCTTGAGGCCATGGCTTTGACACCAGGCATCTGTCTCAGTGAGGGCCTTTTGTAGAATGTCCACATCGTTATAAGCTTCAATTATGGCTCCTAGTTTGCAGTCATCTGCGGACTTCATTAGCCAAAGACCTTTTGTGTTAGCTTGCACTTCAGAAAAGTAGATACCAAACAGGAGAGGACCCAGGACTGAACCCTGTGGTACTTCACTTGTCACTGGTCTGAAGTTGGATTTGGAGTCTGCTACATTTACAGTGTGGGTTCTGTCAGTGAGCCAGTTGGGAACCCATCTTGTGACATAGGGATTTATACCTAGTTTAGTGAGTTTATTTCTAATTCCAGAGTGGGGGATGGTGTCAAAAGCCTTGGTGAGATCTAGATAGGCTGTGTGAACTACCTTACCCTCGTCTACGGCTTTGGAAACTGCTTCAAGGAAGTCAATCAGGTTTAGGAGACATGATCTGTCTTTTACAAACCTGAACTGGTTGGGGTCCAGAGTTTGGAGATTACCAATGTCTTTGTTTATAAGTTCCATGATAATACATTCCATGGCCTTGCAGACCAGGCTCGTTAGGCTGATGGGGCAGTAGTTCCCAGGGTCTTTTGTGGCTTTCCCTTTGTGGAGTGGAATAACCATCACTGTCCGCCATTCAATGGGCACAAAGCCCGAGGTGAGGCTATGACTGAACATGGTGCTTAGGTGGGGTGTCAGTTCATTCTGTAGTTCATGTAGAATGCAGCCTGGGATGTTGTCAGGTTCCCATGGATGCTGTGTTCTTGGCTTTGGAGAGTATGGTTTTTACCTGTGCAGCCGTGATTACAGGAACTTTGCATTCTTCCAGTATAGAGATGTGCCCTTTAGAGGGTGAGGGGGGGTTAAAGTTAGCACTGAACCTATCTGCCAGGATGTTGGCAATATCAGTTGGTTCTGTATATTTAGTGCCATTGTGCTGTAACTCAGAGCAGATATGAGTGTTGCCATTGAGATTCTTGACATAGCTATAGAATGCTTTGTGGTTGTCTTTACAATCAGTGGTGATTTTGTTTTCATAACTAGCTTTGGAAGATTTTATGAGGGATCTCAGCTTCTTACTGAGGCTGACCAGGGAGTTCTTCCAGTCATGGGATTTTACTCTTTTTTTGCAACAGTTTCTTTCTTCTGTTGTAGAGTTTGTATATGGCAGGGGACCATCAGATTGGATTCCTTTTTTTGGAGGATAGAATCTTGGTTCTGTTAGGGATAGCACGATCCATGCACTTGAGTAAGTGCTTATAAAGTGCATTTGTGTAGGATTCAGCAGTCATACCTCTATTGTCCATCTGCATGGGTGTCGTGAAGTTTGCCACTTCTGTCTTAAGAAGCGTGAAGTTGCTTTGGAGAAATTTTTTACGGGGGTTTCCCTAATGGGGGGTGGGGGTGGGATATGGATATCTAGGCTGATTCGCTTGTGGTCGGATCTGACCAATGAGGAATTGACCTTTGGTGTGGAACACTGGTCACCCATGTTGGTAATGACCAGGTCTAGGATATTGCTGCCCCTGGTGGGGGTGTGGATAAGTTGATCCAAGGCGTTGGAATTTAGGAATTCCAGAAAATGTTGAGCAAAAGAATTGGTACATGAGTAGTTTTCCCAGTTAATGGTGGCATAGTTGAAATTGCCCATTATTAGGGTGTTGTACCCTAATATTTTCCAGTGTATCAAGAAATGAGGAGTGGGAATCCTGGGGCATGGTGGAGGATCTGTTGCAAGTTAGAATTTGGATTGCGGTCTTGCCCAGAGTTAGTTGCACTTGGACAATCTTGGATGCATTATGTTGAGCAACTAGCCTGGAGGATATCCTTAATGAATATGGACATGCCTCCACCTTTAGTGTTTCGGTCCAGGTTAGGTGGCCGAAAGGTGTGGTATGAATTATAGCCTGGTAATGCAGGGGTGCTCTCTGGAGCCTTGAACCAGGCCTCTGTCACTGCGCAGATGTTGATGTTCTCCATTTTAAGGAGTGCCTTGAATGAATGCATTTTGAGGTTTAGACTTATTTTATTTATTTATTTTATTTTTATTTATTTTTATTTATTTATTTTACATTTGTTGACCAGGCTAGTCCAGCTGGATATATGTGCCTCAGTAGAGGCCCGGGGAGAAAAGCTCCACAAAACACAGTTATTTATATTATGTGACATTTTACAAATGCAGGTACATTACAGATTTTTTCCATTCATTACATTTCATTGCATTTTTGCTAACAGAAACATAGTACATATTAGCTATGCTTAGCCATACAAATATATCTCTAATAACATTTTTTAAATATAGAAGCACATTCTCTTTATAGCATTCTAGCATTGAGTAGCATTACCATCAGATTTTGGTTGCTTATGCCTGTTGGTGAATTTGTCATTTGAACCTTGCCTAAATAAGGCACTATAGGGGTGGCAAGAGCCTTAGCCAGTATCCGGAATCCCAAGGGTGACAGGTGCAGGCCATCTCTGGCAAAGCATAGTAGTCTGTCGATCACGTCATCCCAGGCAGACAGATACTGGATCCCCTTCGAATGACACCAGAAGTTTAGCCAGTTATTGAAGTCAATCATTTTGTCCTTGTACTGTGGTATCATTCTGGGTGATGGCTGGATGCTACTCAGGGCTAGGGTCATAGCTGCATGGGCTACAAGATTGGAGAGCTCCTCCATGTTTCTTTTCATGTAGTCCAGGGAGGTACATCTCAGGTCATTCACACCAACATGGACAATGACAGAGTCATATTTGTACTTGTTGTGGAGTGACCTGAGTGCATGCATTATGTCGTGGATCCTGGCACCCAACAGACAGCTGACAGTAACTTTCTCCTTATTTAGCCTGGTGAGTGGCACATCAGTGTGCCTGACTATAGAGTCACCTATGACTAGAGTGTTGGGTACGTTGTTATGCCTTATGAGCTGTGGTTGAGTGGCACACTGAGTTTGTGGGCTATGTGTCATTTGGGTTGTGCTGGGGGGTGGAGGTTGCATGTGTTTCTGCTTTGGAGGTCTCTGTTGCTTGAGCAGATTTTTATTGAGAGCCTCCGCAAATGTAGGTATGTGTTTTGTGTTGCTATGTGTGTGTTTTGTTGCTGTAGGTTTTGAGGGACTATGTGATGAGTGTGGTGTGGTACAAGTGTTTACCTTCTCCTCTTTACTGTTTAGTCCAGTCTTGGGTGAAGAGAGCTTTGCTTCCAGTTTGGCTATATAAGTGCATCTCTCACAGGTTATAGTGTTGGGTGGTGGGAGGAGAGGGTTGTCTGTGTACATGAAGCCATTGCTGCATTGCCCCAAGATGTCCAGATTCATCATGTAGTCAGGAGAAAACACCGGGAGCTGACCCTTAGACATTCCTGGATAGGTGCTTATTTATTAAGTACTAAAAACTGTTTTCCTCTAGACAAGTGAGGAAAGTTGAGTGCTGTAGTAATTTGTAGCTTATTTAGTTCTTACAATTAGTTATGGACAAGTGTTGAGCTCAAAGGAACAGATTTGAGTGCTAAAACTAAAAACCTGGCTAGTTCTAAGGGAAAATTTGAAGAGCAGACTTTATGGTGCCAGGAATAGTTTAACCCTAGCTAAGCGGCAATGCATAAAGTGTATTTTTTTAATATAACAGTAGCAAATGAGCAAACTGATTTAAACAAATTAACCAATAAAAAGATAAAAACTGAGCCCTGTTCCAGCAGTTTTTGATCAGACAAGTTCTAACTGCACACTCCTGCCACTAGCTTGCAGGGGGACCTTCTCCAAAAAAAGATGGGCTGGATTAGTGCTCAAGTTATACAAACAAAGCTAGATTCAGCAGGTCTGAATTTAGTCTATGCTACAGCAAACAAGGTGTACCAATTTTGGAAAGAAACAGTTCAAATAAGCAGGCACGACAAGCCTTTAACCAGAAACTCCCATCTCAGAAGGGCAGAATCTACCCTCTCCTCCCACAAGAGTGCAGACCACACCTTCTTAGTGTAAAATAACTGCCCCCAGCCCAAGGGCTTAAACCAGAACTAATACACTCTTAGAATAACAGACACTAAGCCTTCAATCATCAACTCCCAACTTAGAAGGATGTAAGCTACCTGTCCTGCCACAACAGTGCAGACCACAAACATTCTTAATGTAAAACAACTGGTCTGATGCCCAAGTGCTTCAACCAAAGGCTTAGAATAACAGTTACAATTTAATCAGGCTACTAATGAACAGTAATAAATGCAGCAGAATAAATGCAATAAAGTAGGAAGAAACACAAATACAGTAAAAGAAGCTGAATAAAGTGCATTTTTTATATATATTACAATAGAAAATGAGCAAACTGATTTAAACAAATTATCCAATTAACCAGTAAAAAAGCTCAAAACTGAGCCCTGTTCCAGCAATCTTCAATCAGACAAGTTCTAACTGCACACTCCTGCCACTAGGGTGCAAGGGATCCTTCTCCAAATAAGATGGCCTGAATTAGTGCTCAAGTTATACAAACAAAGCTAGATTCAGCACGCCTGAATCTAGTCTATGCAACAGCAAACAAGGTGCACCAATTTCAGAAAGAAACATTTCAAATAAGCAGGCACAATAATCCTTTAACCAGAAATTCCCCGCTCAGAAGGGCAGAATCTAACCTCTCCTACCACAAGAGTGCAGACCACAAACCTTCTTAATGTAAAATAACTGGCCTGAAGCCCAAGTGCTTAAACCAGAACTAATACACTTTTTAGAATAAGCTGTAAAAATGTGAAAGCAGCCACCACGAATATCAGCAGGACATAGGTTACAGCAACTCCCAAGTAATGACCATAGGCAATCCTTCAAAAACAGCAAGAACTTTTATTCAAATAACATGAAATGAGCGCTTTCGCATAGCCAAGCTATGCTTCTTCAGATATCAATTCAAAATGAAATCTGTAGTGCTTATATACAGCTTTTGGGCGGGCTCATTAAACATACAAATGCAATTAATCAATTATAAATTGGTAGTCATAGAGACAAAAAACAATCTAAACAGTTTAAAAAACAGTTTAAAAAACAGTTTGAAATGCATTACCTAAAACTGTTCATATAAATTATGCACATAGCAATGTAATAATGAATCATAACCATCATTCAAATCAAACAACAAAATTTATCTAAAAACAGCTCCAAAGAATTCTACAACATCAGATATACATTTTAGTTCAGTATTATGCTAACCTACATTTTCGTCAAGCATAACAGCCATTGCTGTGTTCAGAATAATAAAACTAAATAAAACAACTCACTGCTCACTAGCGTGAATATATCAAAAATAGACATGAGGAACGCTGAAAATCTCGACCAAGCGTGCAACATAAAAATAGAGCTTACTTTGCCTCAGTAGAACATTTCACGATCCAAAACCATGTATATATTTACAAACCATTTCTACTTTGTATATATTACACATCCAAAAGCGTTCATAGCTATCGGAGAATCACGTGCTTCTGAAGGATGACTTGAAGAAGACAAGGCTTCTTCTGGGTCCTAATGCCTAGAGTATACATAACTTTACAAGCATTAAGCCGTGTTTATAACAACTGCGAAGTTGCTTAAAACTTAATCATACCAATGAAAGGGCATTGGTTCAAATACGTAACTAAATGCCTCCCTTCTATGAACATATAAACTAAATACATAGCTAATAGAGTGAGAAAAATGAGGAAATACATACAGTATGTAAAAAATATATATACACAACCATAAAAGATATGTGCAAACAAGCATGAGAGCCTGTATATATGATGAATCCAAGCTCATCATATTAGCAACTAGACTATAAGACCTCTCTGAATGTCAAATAAAGCAAGAGCTTAAATAAATATAAATATAAATATAAAGGGTGACCTGTCTATGCTGATTAAAAGTGTTTCAAGCCAACATAGGCTAGAAACCACCCTGCGATATGCCTACTAAGAGGCATTAAGATGCATACATGAAACCTCATATCTTCATGCTGTTCTATATTGGACTTATGAAGAGGAAACATGTAGATATAAAATCAAAAGTTACAGAAAAATGATACCAGTGAATATTTCTCTATATTAGAAATAATGTTCATGCCATAAGACAAGCTAATATTAATAAACATAGGGTATGTACTGGGTAAACCTCAAAAAAGGGGGTGTTAATGGAATGGGAGCACCCTCAGACCATGGCTAAAAAATAGACAAAGTCATACAAGAATATAAATGTTAAAGCCATCATGTCCAAACAGTATAATGGTAAGAGAACCCTACATATTTGGGAACAAAATAAAATATAGTAAACTTATACAATCCTATCTACGTTCAAGTAGTATAGGTTTTAAAGGTATGTAGCTATTCAGGCCGGAAGGTGTGCTGCTAACTTCCCGGCCTGAATAGCTACATACCTTTAAAACCTATACTACTTGAACGTAGATAGATTGTATAAGTTTACTATATTTTATTTTGTTCCCAAATATGTAGGGTTCTCTTACCATTATACTGTTTGGACATGATGGCTTTAACATTTATATTCTTGTATGACTTTGTCTATTTTTAGCCATGGTCTGAGGGTGCTCCCATTCCATTAACACCCCTTTTGAGGTTTACCCAGTACATACCCTATGTTTATTAATATTAGCTTGTCTTATGGCATGAACATTATTTCTAATATAGAGGAATTATTCACTGGTATCATTTTTCTGTAACTTTGATTTTATATCTACATGTTTCTCTTCATAGTCCAATATAGAACAGCATGAAGATATGAGGTTTCATGCATGCATCTTAATGCCTCTTAGTAGGCATATCAGGGTGGTTTCTAGCCTATGTTGGCTTGAAACACTTTAATCAGCATAGACAGGTCACCTTTATATTTATATTTATATTTATTTAAGCTCTTGCTTTATTTGACATTCAGAGAGGTCTTATAGTCTAGTTGCTAATATGATGAGCTTGGATTCATCATATACAGGCTCTCATGCTTGTTTGCACATATCTTTATGGTTGTGTATATATATTTTTACATACTGTATGTATTTCCTCATTTTTCTCACTCTATTAGCTATGTATTTAGTTTATATGTTCATAGAAGGAGGCATTTAGTTACGTATTTGAACCAATGCCCTTTCATTGGTATGATTAAGTTTTAAGCAACTTCGCAGTTGTTATAAACACTTAATGCTTGTAAAGTTATGTATACTCTAGGCATTAGGACCCAGAAGAAGCCTTGTCTTCTTCAAGTCATCCTTCAGAAGCACGTGATTCTCCGTGATAGCTATGAACGCTTTGGATGTGTAATATATACAAAGTAGAAATGGTTTGTAAATATATACATGGTTTTGGATCGTGAAATGTTCTACTGAGGCAAAGTAAGCTCTATTTTTATGTTGTACGCTGGTAGATTTTCAGCTCCTCATGTCTATTTTGATATATTCACGCTAGTGAGCAGTGAGTTGTTTTATTTAGTTTTATTATTCTGAACACAGCAATGGCTGTTATGCTTGAAAAATGTAGGTTAGCATAATACTGAACTAAAATGTATATCTGATGTTGTAGAATTCTTTGGAGCTGTTTTTAGATAAATTTTGTTGTTTGATTTGAATGATGGTTATGATTCATTATTACATTGCTATGTGCATAATTTATATGAACAGTTTTAGGTAATGCATTTCAAACTGTTTTTAAACTGTTTTTAAACTGTTTAGATTGTTTTTGTCTCTATGACTACCAATTTATAATTGATTAATTGCATTTGTATGTTTAATGAGCCCGCCCAAAAGCTGTATATAAGCACTACAGATTTCATTTTGAATTGATATCTGAAGAAGCATAGCTTGGCTATGCGCCATTTCATGTTATTTGAATAAAAGTTCTTGCTGTTTTTGAAGGATTGCCTATGGTCATTACTTGGGAGTTGCTGTAACCTATGTCCTGCTGATATTCGTGGTGGCTGCTTTCACATTTTTACAGCTTTTTCTTCTTTTTGTTTGGTGAGAGCACCTTCAGCTGTGAGTAGTATTCTTGGTACTGTTACACTTTTTAGAATAGCAGACACTGAGCCTTCAATCAGCAATTCCCAGTTTAGAAGGATGTAAGCTACCTGTCCTGCCACAACAGTGCAGACCACAAACTTTCTCAATATAAAACAACTGGTCTGAAGCCCAACTGCTTAAACCAAAATAACAGTTACAATTTAATGAGGCTACTACCAAGCAGTAATAAATGCAGCAGAATAAATACAATTGAGTACTTTTAAGAAGAGGCAAAAGCAAAATAATAGTAAAGTGCAGGGAAGGAGGAGCAGAGGTTAAGAACCTAAGTGGGTTGGCCTTCTCACATGTTCTCTCTGTATTAAGTAGAGTGAACACCAGACTGGGTGGGGTGTCCCATATCAATTTACAATAGGGGCGGGCAACTGCAAAGCCACCAACTATAACAACTCTACAAGAATAGGGTGAAGGGAGGGGGAAAACCAGTTTCAGGAATGATGAATGATGAGAAACATAAAACAATGCCAGAAAATATATAAAATAGTTCAGTCAGGCAAACAATAATTCAGTCAGGCAAAATTAAGACAATGCAGAACTCCGAAAGGTTAAAATGCCAAGAAATATACTTATCAATCAATGATATATTTCCAGGTTGTTTGAGAATAACACCAGGCAGAACCCAGGAGTTTCCAACTGTGTATGAAAGAATTTAATGTGCGTGCCTAGGTAATGGGGCAGGGTTGGTGTTAGGTTAGCATAGAGGAGTAAGGAGGAGAAGGGTGTAGCCATGCCTATATGCTTTAACTAACCAAATCTTTAGAAATGTAAAATATGGGCTACTTAAGGGTGACTTTCCACCTGGAGCTTAACCATGCCTATGAAGCCTCTGAGAATAGTTAGTATTTCAACAGACAGACAAAACTGGTTTTGTTGAACAAGTACCTTACCAGTTCTAAGACTATCTTAAAATCAGGACCTTTTAAATGGGCCTTAACAATGATAAACCATAGACAGGGTATAACATGAAAAAAGTCCAAAATGACCCCTACCATGCTATCAGTGGCCTACCTTATAGTCTCCTAAATATCCAAAGTACACTTTCTGCAGATTGTGTCATGCTCAACAGGAGGACATAAACCACACAATATATTAAAGCCCAGCTAGGTAATTTTCTTACTTCTAAAGATCTAACTGTTAATAACCAAAATTCTGCAGCCATGATATTAGGGAGTCAAAACAGACTTGCCCAAACTTATCATCTAAACATTAGGATCCAGATGGAATTTCTATATCCAGAACTGAATTACAAAGCTGTCTGGGAATTCTGTTAGATGGCAGGTTATCCGTTGGCAGATATAGAACATCTTGATTAAGTTCAAAAACAACAGAACATATCCTATAGGACTGCCAACTTGCTTATTAAATTTTTGAATATTGAAATTACTGATATCATTGAATAACTGAAATTTGAGCATTAATAGCAAAAATGAAAAAAACAGATCCTCATTCTAAATCTCGATAATGATCTAGAAATAATATTTCTAAATTTCCAGAAAAATATTGCTCCTACCAGTCCCATCTCTTCTGCTGAGTACAGAGGGAGAGCACTTGGGAAGGGCAACCCCAATAGTCTCTTAATCTGCTCTGTTCCCTCCCTCTACACTAAAAAAAATATATATGTATATATATATATATATATATATATATATATATATATATATATATATATATATATATATTTATACTTTATTCAGCTGCTCTTACTTAACTGTCTTCTACCTTATTACCTTAGCTTGCTGTTCTGTGTGCTCTTAAGTGTACAAATGCTCTTATTCTGCACTTACTGCCTGTTAATAGTCTGATTAATATTCTAAGCATCTTAGTTTTGGTTGTAGCACTTGTGCTTCTGGCAATTTATTTTGCATTTAGGGTTTTTGCAGACAAACCCTTATCAAACCCTGTTCTCCATAAGTCTGACAAGTACTCAGAGTACTATGGCTGGACAATTCCCATCAGTTTCTCCTGGCGGCCTGGTCAACATTGGCATACTGAGATAGTGTAGCAACTGCCTCATGTTCCCGAACAGTCCCCTTTCTCCTAGCACATAATTCTTCTACTTGCAAGAGATACATCTACATCAGTAAGTTGAAATCCATGGTCTCACACCACAGTCAGTGCTCAGGACAAAGAGTAGACTGTCAGTACAAGCACCACACCACCCACATCACAGATCCACACACCCACCTATGCAGGGGTCCTCAACAAAAACTTACATAAACAACAGAGACCGCCAAAACATACTCACAAACAATCCACACACAAAATCACATCACACACAGTAGTCAGCACACCAGTGTCTCACAAACATGGTCCATTAGGCTTAATAATAAACCAAAGATACTAGTTATTGGTGACTCTATAATGAGACACACCGATGTCCCCCTGCAGGCTCAACAAGGAGAAGGTCATGCTCAGCTGTTTGTCAGGCTCTATAATTCGCCACATCACTCATGCATTCAAGTCTCTCCACAACAGGTACAAGTATGACTCTGTCATTGTCCATGTTGGTGTGAACGACTTGAGATGTACCTCCCTGAAATATATGAAGAGTGACATGATTGAGCATGTATGTGCTCCAGGCAGGTATGACCCTAGCCCTAAGCAGCATCCTATCTTGACCAAGAATGATACCACAATACCAACAAAAGATGTTTGACTTCAACAATTGGCTTAGTTTCTTGTGTCTTTCTAAAGGGATTCAGTATCTGTCTGCCTGGGATGACATGGTTGATAGGTGACGATGCTTTGCAGGTGATGACCTCCACCTGTCACCCCTGAGGTTCCGGATGTTGGCCAAAGCTCTTGCCTTCCCCATTGTGCCTAATTTAGGCCATGTTCCAAAGACAAATCTTCCAACATAAAAGATCTGTCAAAAAGCAAATCGAAAGTCATGCTGCTCAATGCTAGGATCCTTAACCTGAAAATGCACTCATTGGAGGCTGTCTTCACACTGGAGGATGCCGATGTCTGTGCAGTCATGGAAACTTGGAGCAGGGCTGCAGAGAGCACCCCTGCCTAACCAGGCTATACCTCATTCCACACTTTATGACACCAAAATGAGGTCAGAAAGACTAAGGATGGTGATGTCTCTATCTTCATTAAGGACAGGCACACCTCCAGACTGGTTTACCAACATGACACACTGGAATTACTCCAGGTGGAACTGACAGTTAGCAAGACACCCATCCAAGTTACAGCCAGCTATAGAACCCCTCCATGTCTCAGGACACCCGCACTTCCTACCTGGGCCTACTTGACTCCATCAAGATACCCCCTAACACCCTGATTCTTGATGACTTCAACTACCCCACAATAGACTGGATGAACTATTCCTGCACTAATGCACTCACCCAATGATTCCTTAACTTAATCAATTCTAACACACTAGATCAGCTGGTCTTATCCCCCACAAGGGGAGATAACATACTGGACTTGGTTCTCACCAACATGGGCAACTTCTGCACCACTCCCATAGTATGTTCTTTCCTGGTGAGATCAGATCATCGGTCTGTCTCATTTGAAGTTTCTATCCTGCCCAACCCCTCCCCAGTTGTAACCAGGCTAAAAATCTTCTCAAAAGCTGACTACAGCCTCCTTAGGGAGGGTATCGGCAGTTTCATACCACTTCCCCCCTCAGAGGAGGCAGACAACTATCCTGAACAGCACACCAGTTCAGTATAGAAGCACCTGTACAACTGCATGGACTCAGCCATACCCAAAAGAAGTAAAATCTGCTCCTCAAGGAAATCTGTCTGGTGAGCATCCTCTATCAACAGACTTTACAACAAAAGGAAGAAACTATTGTCCAAGGGTAAAAAGGAACAAATTCCAGATTGGAAAAACTCCCTCCTCTGCCTCAACAAGCAAATTAGATCACTAGTGAAACCCTCCAAAGCCAATTATGAGTTGAAACTAGCCTTCAAAACAAAGGGAAAACACAAATCCTTCTTCAGTTACATTAGAAACCTCCATGGCAAAGCCAAAGTTTGTTCTGAACTAGTACTTAATGGTACCACTTACACTGATCCTGCTCACTTAGCCAACCTGCTGGCTGATAAGGGGGTGAAGTTTGTGCTGAACCTATCGGCCCCCCAAAGGCCCATTAGACATCCCCAGTACTTGTCCCACACCTCACATCTCTGTAGATCAAGTGTTAAAGGCCCTATCCAAGGCAAAGGACACAGCTTCCTTGGGACCTAATAGTATCCTAGGCTGTATTCTGCACCATCCCCAACAAGAACTAGATTCTCCATTGAGCACCCTATTCAACCACAGCCTAACTACAGGCTTCATTCCAGCAGAGTGGAGAACTGCCATTTTCATTCCTTTGCACAAAGCTAGTGCCACTACTGATCCAGGAAGCTAACACCCCTTCAGCTTGACTAGTCTGAGCTGTAAAGTCATGGAGCATATTATTATGGATCTCATAAACAAGGACATAGGCAATCTCCAAGCACTCGATCCCACCCAGTTCGGATTTGTCAGGGGCAAATCTTGCCTATTGAACCTAGTTGACTTCTTTGAGGCTGTCACCAAGGCCCTGGATGAGGGATAGTCAGTACTTACAGCATATCTTGACCTGGCCAAGGCCTTTGACTCAATCCCCCACTCGGGCATCACTGAAAAGCTAATACAACTTGGTGTTAATCCATATCTAGTAAGGTGGGTGGCCAACTGGCTCACAGATAACACCCGCAAGGTCAAAATACATGCTGCCACCTCCAACACCAGACCTGTCACCAGTGGTTTTCCCCAGGGATATGTCCTGAGACCCCTACTGTTTAGCATATACTTCTCAGAGGTCCAGGCAAAGACAAAGGGCCTGTGGCTGACCAAGTTTGCAGATGACTGTAAGTTGGGTGCTGTCATTGACTCCCCAACTGATGGTCTCACAACTACAAATAACTGGCGCCAAAGTCATAGGTTCATAGGTTCATACTAGGCTAATTGCCCTTGTGGGCCATTTTAAACCTAGCCAATTACCCCATGTGAGAATCAAACTCTGCACCTTGTGTCTGCAAGGTGAACACCTTAACCATTCTACCATCCTGCCACTGTCCTCTGTTGGTCTCTGAAAGGTACGTGTAGCTAAAATTCTAAGTGATACATATACCTTTATTTCTATTGGTATTGGTTCCCCTTGGCTTGCCCTGGCTCTGTGTTGAGGGTGACAGAGGTTGCAGAGTTCCTGTATTGTGTCTCTGTCTACCTGTAGCACTCTACGATGTCCATATCATGTAGATTGTGATAATTTAGCTGTTGTCTGAAAACCCTTCTCCATCTTGGCCATGGTCTATTCGCAGCAACAGCAGCATAGACTTCAGCCTGTTGCACATACACATGAATTAGAACATCAGCAGCCCCTATCATTCTTTCTCTGTAGACTCCTTTCCGTGGATATATTCCAGTAGGTTTTGGAATTCACAGGGAAACCAGCACTGAGTCTACATGGTTGCTTTATAGCTTGTTGAATAGCCCTTCCATCTTGGACTGGTTGATTAACATACAATTCTGCTGCGTATGCTGTACTTTGCATGCCACAGTGTTTACCTTGTTTGCACATGTAAACAGACCATGTAGGCTTTATTGAATCTGGATAAATGACTAAACTTCTGGCTGAGGGAGCATTCCTGACTGGATAATTGTCAGTAGTCCTAATAATACTTTGCTCACTAATGTTATAGTTGGTATCAGTGGTGAAAATATCCAACTTTTGTGCTACAGAAACATGAAAGTAACCAAGAAACTAATGCACCTTCTTTCATGAAACATGCACAACTTCAATTCTTGAGCCTTTAACTCTAATCTCAAAAACAGTTTCGAGCATAAGGTACCACTGGATGATGTGGTTCCCAATTTTAACTCAGCTTTTCAAAATACACTAAACCATTCTTAGAATTTGTAGAAGTACATCACAATCAAAAATCTTCCATGAACATTCTCTACAATCAAAAGTCTTGGCAGTTAGCACAGAGAATTAAAGCTATGTGTGGTTAACAACCATTCCCTGTTCTACAGGGTTTGTTTCCCTCATCCATCATTTATCTACTGTGTTGCCTGTGTAATCTTGAGCAGACTGTGCTTTGGGAAGTTGGAAATGTTGGCTTGGCTTATCAATGGTCTCTTCAATGACATCACTAGCAACTACCTATAAATCTTTGATGTCCAATGGACATATATTAATAGCAGCCCACCTCAAAATTAGAAGTGAGGCAGATAACCAAATTTAAGGTTGCTTGATAATAAGTAAAGAATGCTTTCTAGTGCAGGAAAAATGGCATAGAAACAATATCACGAAACATAATTTGCCAGTAATGTGAACTGGAATTTTGGAAAGTGATTCATGTTTTAAAGAACATTTAAATACTGATGGTCTCTTTTAATGACTGATTTGTTGCCTGCATTGAATCCTAGCTGTCACTATTTCAAGCTTGTTAGAATATCCTCTTCTGCTGTCTAATATCACTTGGTTTATGACAAAGAACATAACTTTTCTAAAGTTCTGACATAAATGAATGTCTGCATTCAGAATGTCTTATACATCATTTCTCATAAAAGCTTACACATGTTCATAAGCTATATATAACAGCTTGCAATGTAGAATGCATTGCAGCTGTCAAAAGTATCTTTAAAAAATCTTGTAAAGTTGTACATGTGCCTTGTCCTAGCTCCCCACCTTGAATCATTGTTTATCAATGGAATATTTGGACCTTATTGGTGGAACGGCATTGTGGACACATGCCACACTTAAATGTAAATCTGAGCTAGTCTACTGCACTTTTTTTTGATTTTCCTCATTTTTCCCCTAAAATGTATTTTAAGTTGGAGTTTTTCTTGCATATGGACTTGGATTCATGACTCAGTACTTGAAATACATCATACTTACCTTGAAGCATTTCCCAGTTAGACTTTAAATGCTGTTGACATCATAGCTGTCCAAACTATAATCTAATGTTATGGAATTCAAAAGTCATGGCCTTAAGTTAAACGTAAAAAAAAATGTATTATCATACCATCCTGCAAAAACACGGCCCAAACTGATTACCACATGAACACCAACCCACTAAGCACACAACCTGTGGGGAGAGACCTGGGTACTCAGGTTGACAACAATCTCACATTCCACCATCATGTGGCGGCAGTGGTCAGAAAAGCCTTTTACTTGGTTCATCTCATAAGTAAAGGGATTGCACCCAGAAAATAGGAGGTTATTACCTCTCTGTACTCCTCCTATTAGAGCTAGAATTGAATATAATGCCCCATTCGGTATGTACCTCTCTAAACACCTGCACCAACTGGAAAGGCCACAGAAATACCTCACAAAGAGAATCCATGGCCTCCAACACCTATCCTGTGTGGACAGGCTTAAATCACTATCACTCCACTCGGTAGCATACAGATTGCTCAGAGGTGATCTGTGTCTCACCTACAAGGCAATATTTGACCCTGCCCTACTAGAGATGTGCCATAAGTCTAACTCACGCATTACCCACTCGATAGGTCTAAATCTAATATGCGACATCAACAAAATCTGCTGGAGAGACAGGTTTGTCTCCCAGAGGCTGCCCTGATCTGGAATAGACTTCCCATACATGTCAAACAGAGTAACTCACTGACCCTCTTCAAACTCAACCTTGATAAGTGCATGGGAAACCATAAATTTGTCTCAGGGGTTCCACCTTTATCCGTCATTGACAGGGGTGATACATGCTGACTTGAGGTTTCTTGTTTGGGAATAAACACTTGGCTAGGCTTGTAAGGGCCTCACAGGCATTAGCCTAGTAACCTCCTATGATCCTATGATCTTATGAACCTTCAAACAGAAAAAAATACTTGGATTCCTTCATTTATTTCATAGCAGGGAATACCACTGTGCTACTAGTGTACACAGGAAACCAAGTGGTTACCAGCTGAGGGAAAAGCACAGGTTTATGAAGTACTCTAACATCCAAGCTATGAAATGAATGCTAATGCCTACTTTTAAAATCATGCCATTAGTCAGAACCACGGTACAACCTAAGAAGTTAAGGTCACCTAAAACTACAAAAATTGCCCATATAGGGTAGGAACAACAGAGTCTTCTATAAAACTGTATCTATAGCATGAAGTGTTCAACGAGACAGATAAATAAATAAATAAATTAATTAATTAATAACTCTCTTTAAAAAAATCCTAAGACTAAGAGCACACCTTGCTAGTAAATATAAGTGTAATTGTCCATAAGAGTGTTTTTCCATCATAACTCCACCTTAAATGACATGCTTTTATTACGTGATCATTATAATTGCTTGCAGACATCCATTACAAATAGCATATAGTTATATTAATTTAAATACTCTTGAATGTTAAGTTTATGACAAGGTTGTATTATTTCCTATACCTGATTTGTAATATGAACTCTTTGCTTTTCAGATCTACAAAAATATCATTTCTCCTGTATTCTTGGGTTAGAAATAATAAAAAAAGTTTAAAGAAAAAAAGTGCAACTGTTAGAGAATTAAATTACACCTAAAGAATTGGTATCTTAAGCTACAGTTCTAAAAGTAGCACTGTAAAAGTAATACTATATTCAGCAATGTGCAGCCATATAATACACAGGGTCTAGAGTACAAGATTGAAGCTTTAGTTAATCAAATAACTAAAGCTCGATCTTATAATATAGAAACAGTAAAATGTCAAACGGACGATTCAACCCAGGGAAGCACTTCCCTTGACCCTTATGTGGATTATTCCCTTTTCTCTAATTTGGAGCAATCTCAGAGTTGGTATATTTAGTTAGTGTGGTGTGGGGGGCACAGCCCCCGATATCGGAGCATGTAGGGGCGTGAAGCCCCCCAGCTGATTTTGGGTCTATAGTTTTTTTTTTTTTTTTTGATGCGGCCAGGGGAAATGTTTCCCTTAGTTGAATCGTCTGTTCAACATTTTATGGTTTCGATATTACAAGATCGAGCTTCAATGTTGTAATATAGATGCAATACACAATGATAGTTGTGTAACCAGTACAAATGTGTAATCAGATAGTACTAACATAGTTACATATAAGGCAGTGATTTGTGTAGATACGTAAAAGTGCATGGCAGTTTCCTCACAGCTAACACAGTGTTAGTATACTGGACAGCACAGGCTCACTAAGATCGTATTCCACTGGGTGTCACATGTAGTGCTCCAGCTAGGTGTCACTCATGTCATAAACCAGAGACACACAAAATGGCAAAGGGGCAATGGCTGCTAACTTCAATCCTCTGCAACCAACTCCTACAAACCATTAATCAAGCACAAGTCTCCTGCGCTCTAAGAAATATCCTTCTCCTCATTAAACGTATATTAAATAACATGAGGAAGAGATCTTGTTAGTTTGGGACCTTGGCTTAGTTTTAACTAAAATAGGCTCAAAACTGTGCTCAGATATTTTTCTTATCCCATTTAAGTCTACTGGTTTAATTGCCTAATCTATTACTATGCTACCCATAATGCACTTTTTCATATTCAGTGTCAATATCTGATGCACTTACATGTGCAAAATTACTAAAACTGATGAAGTTGTATGCATCTGCTAATGGTTCTTTCTGTACCTTGTAACATCATAGAATAACACAGCTGTGTATCTTATAAATCAGTCATTTTGAGCCAGTAAGTGTAGCATATGTGAACGTACTATATGTCCATTTTTTATGAATTTGTTCAGTATCAGTTTTGCTTTCAGTGAACAACTAATTACAAAAGCAATGGGACTGGGGATTGGTTACTCAGAAGCAAATATTACACTGTGTAAGGTGAAATAGTATGGTGAGCGATGATATAGAGGGAGGGAGTGATTTGTAGACACACAGGTAAACTTCACTAATGAGAAAAAAAAACATACATTTCAACTGTCAAGATTTTCATAGAATGTCCAGATTTTTTCCTCATATTTTTGGCCTGTTTCTCATAAAATTGTGTTTTTCTGGCAAATCTTTGGCAAATAATTGAAGACTGAAGTCAGAAAATAATGGCATATATTTAAGTTTCAGACGCCATACTCCAGAAAATTAATGCTAATGCAAAACATGTTATCCTATTAACTTTCTAAATTTGTAACAGCGATATTTAAACTTGTCCCTATTTTGGGGCCTTTGTCCTCCCACTACTTATGGCTTTGTCCAGACTTCTTGCTTAAGAGGTTTGGAAAATAACAAGTAGCTTAGTATGCATCACATGCAAATGATCTCATAAGGACAGACAAGTGAGTGTCAACATGCTAATGCAATCCATTTTATATGCAAATGACAAAATCAAACATGGCAGTGAAATTCAGAAACATATAAAAATTAATGATGCGCTGTGGTAATCAGCTTACCTGTATATCACCAATTCCTGGTGAACAGGTATGCCACTAACACGAAGATGCTAGTTTTTACATTAGCTAATCTGCATGTGAAGATGGTCTCAGTGGAAGCCAGTGTCTGTGATATTGCATGCCTATGTCCTTTCTGTCACAGAAGAATACATCAGCAGCTGTAATAACATCACCTTCATGATTGCTACTATGTGGAAAGATATCTCATTTAAGAGCTAGTAAACAAGCACTATGAAGGATGCTTAGAATGCAATCCTAGAGGACACAAATGTTTCAGTAGCATTAGACATCCTCAGTACAGAGATATTTCCATGCCTGGTTGGGACACACTAGGAGTTTCACAAGCCACAACCTCGCACATCCTCCATCAGTTCCTAGATGTGGTGCTGCCATGTGTGGAGGAGCATATTTGGTTTCCACACACAGCAGAGGAAAGAACCACCACACTGTTGCTTTTCTATGTCATAACCCATTTCCCTGTAGTCTTAAGGGTTGTTGACCGCACTCACATTTTTATTTAGGCCCACTGCTTCACAATATGTCCAGTATATCAGCGAAAAGGGCTTCCAATCTATTAATTGCCAGGTGATGTGCAATGCACAGAATATAATATACAATGTGCCTGTGTACCATAGACCTAATTGCTATGTATTTCACACCTGGCCCGTGTTTGACCTACACCAGCCTATACCAACAAAACATCCAGGGGTTCTTTCTACTTGGTTATGTATCTGGTATGTGCAGTCATTAACAACTCGAGAAGCCATGAAGATCTGTGTTAATGAATATAGGTATCAGGCCACTTGTTCTGGTGTTTGCACTTGTGTGTTCCAGGTGATGCCACATATGCCATTCTTATTCTCAGCTCACAGACAGTGACAGAAACAAGTACAACACTACACTGACACAGGCAACAATCAAAACCCATAATCAAGCTGGCCTGTCCTTATTATCTAACTGCATTACTGAAATATGGAACTTTATCCCACCTTCCATTAGCAAGAAAATCATCTATCTAAGTTCAAAACTCTACTAAAAGCAAATGGCACTTAGAAGAACAACGTATAACTGTGTAGCAGCAGATAGCTTCTGTAAAACTTTATTAAAACAAAAATCATAAATCATAAAATCATTAATGCTTAACTTGTTCACCGTGTTTTTGTTAATCAGTACAAGACTTCATCAGATGAAACATAATACCTACAACCAGCTGGTTTATATATAATACTAATTATTCTAACCATCAATGAAAGAGCAGTGTCTATATACAATTACTATCAAATCCGTTTACTACTTGCTTTATACATTATTTAATAAACATAAACTCATAAGCCAAGAGAAACTTATCTATTTAAAAATATTGTTAAAAACGTATATATTCAACATCCATAAATATAGATTTAAAAACCTTAAAAACTTTAAAAAGTTAATTTTATTACCTAGCCCTAACTATTTATTAATAAATAAATACATCTAGTGGACAATTAAAGCCATCAAAACTGACCTTTTATCTTTCTGAAGGGTTAAACGAAAATCTAGCCTCCTATGTATGTAACCAATAGATACTTTATTTTAGTTAATTCATAACTTGGCAGCTCTCATTTTAAGAATAGGGTCAATAGAAAAATTATCATTAAGGCCAGGGAAGACATTAGCTTCTAGCGTGATTTGCCACCATAATTCTCTATACTCAATTCTTGCTTTCCATGGCCCTCCCCTTACATCTTTTTGTATGTAAGATTTATGAAAATTATTGTGATATTCAAAACAGGAACAAGAATAATGCTCTATTTAAACACATAAAAGAATGTATTGGGGCTAAATTTCATTTATTTGTTGCTGAAGACATACAAAAGGATGTAAGGGGAGGTCCATGGAAAGGAAGAACTCAGTATAGAGAATTATGGTGGCAAATCACGCTAGAAGCTAATGCCTTCTCTGGCCTTAATGATAATATTTCTATTGCCCCTATTCTTAAAATGAGAGCTGTCAAGTTAGGAATTAACTAAAATTAAGTACTGTTACATACACAGGAGGCTAGACTTTAGTTTGACCCTTCAGAAGGATAAGAGGTCAGTTTTAATGGTTTTAATCAGCCACCAGATGGACTTATTTATTAATAAATAGTTAGGTCTAGGTAATAAAACTAATTGTTTTTTAAGTGTTTAAGATTTTTAAATCTGTAGTTTATATTTATGGATGTTGAATATATACATTTTTAACAATATTTTTAAATAGATAAGATTCTCTTAGCTTATGAGTTTATGTTTATTAAATAATAGATAAAGCAAGTAGTAAACAGATTTGATTCAAATTGTGTATAGACACTCCTCTTTCATTGGTGGTTAGAAAAAATAGTAGTATATATAAACCAGTTGGTTGTAGGTATTATGTTTCATCTGATGAAGTCTGAGAAATAAAAATGTGGTGAACAATTTAATCATTAATGATTTTATGATTTATGATTTTTGTTTTAATAAAGTTTTACAGAAGCTATCTGCTGTTACACAGTTATACATTCTTCTTCTAAGTGCTGTTTGCTTTCAGTATTGTTGGAGTCATTTTGTCTGCACATATTACCTCTTTTTATGTTTAGATTTAAAGCTCTACTGAAACAACACTTCAGCAAAACAGCCAACTCACAATTTTCTATTCTTCTATAGTTCTACATACCTTATTTTATTGCAGCTCATCTTTATTTATATTTGGATGGTATCTGCAACTTCTGAAGTTATCTTTTATCTAAGCAAATGCATAATGTAATTATTCCTATAATCATAAAGTTAACATAAGAATGTGTAAAGTAAATATTAACTTCTATTAACCTTTTCTGGCATGACTGTATAACGCAAAACTGTTATTGCACTTCTTTTTTAATGTAAAATTGTTTATTTGGAGGTTTTCTGTCTGGGCCTCTGCTGAAAATTGGCAGTGTTTTGGGATTTTGTTATCTTGCATAGAATTTTGTTTTGAAAATAACGTTTTTTATTTTGGGGGGTGGCAAAATTCAATCAGGTTACAGAGTACCGTAGAATATGTTAGTTTGTAGAGTAAAAGGAGCTGAGAGTGATGCAAGGCATGTGCAAATTCTGTTCATTTCAGTTAGATACATGTATTCCATGCTAGGGGGCCAATTTGGCCCATGCATGAGCACTGACATCAATTAGACTGCTTTTGGTTGTACAACATTGACATGATGCTAAAGACTGGTGTCAAGCTAATGGCCATGACCTTTGCCTGACCCGACTGCCCATTCTGTTCATGCTCAGACATGCACATTACTTCAGGTACATCTGCTTGTGGATCCCACCTGTGCTGATTTTGCCTTTACCTAAACTTCTGCAAATGTACGCTGAGCTGTCACACATGAGCATCAAGTTAACATTCGATGGGGGATGAGGGCTGACCTTAGCAGTTGAGGGGCCCAATTTGGACTATTGTGGTGAGGGCCCCTTTGTTGATGCCACTGTCTACAACTCCAACCTTACCTCCACTTCCTGGCTTCCAGGAGTTAAGAATAGTTATGATTAAGTATCAGGAATGTGTGCTATTATATCAAATTAAAGTGAAAGATATGCATATTTCTTAACTTCTGTTTTAACATGCTTTGTGACAAATAACTGTACTGAACTCTCGAATTCCCCTCAGATCCAACATCTCCTATAGTTTATCTCTCTGGGTATGTATAAGTAGCTCAGGCACACTCTCTGGGGAGGTGTAAGTAGCTCAGGCACACTCTCTGGCTATCTATATGTAGCTCAGGTATATTATCTGGGTATGTATAAGTAGCTCAGGTGTACTCTCTGGGTATGTATAGGTAGATCAGGCATACTCTCTGGGTACATATAAGTAGTTCAGGTACACTCTCTGGGTACATATAAGTAGTTCAGACATTCTCTCTGAGTATGTATAAGTAGCTCAGGCACACTCTCTGGGTGCACATATAAGTAGCTCAGGCACACTCTCTGGGTATGTATAAGTAGCTCAGGCATAATCTCTGGGTATGTATAAGTAGCTCAGGCATATTCTCTGGGTACAAATAAGTAGCTCAGGCACATTCTCTGGGTATGTATAAGTAGCTCAGGCACACTCTCTGGGTATGTATAAGTAGCTCAGGCATACTCTCTGTGTATCTATAAGTAGCTCAGGCAAACTCTCTGAGTATGTATAAGTAGCTAAGGCATACTCTCTGGGTATGTATAAGTAGCTCAGGCATACTCTCTGGGTACAAATAAGGAGCTCAGGCACATTATCTGGGTGCGTATAAGTAGCTCAGGCACACTCACCGGGTATGTATAAGTAGCTCAGGCACATTCTCTGAGTATGTATAAGTAGGTCAGGCACAATCTCTGGGTATGTAAAGTAGCCCAGGCACACTCTTTGGGTATGTATAAGTAGCTCAGGCACAGTCTCTGGGTATGTATAAGTAGCTCAGGCACATTCTCTGGGTACGTATAAGTAGCTCAGGCACACTCTCTGGGTACGTATATGTAGGTTAGGCATACTCTCTGGGTATGTATAAGTAGCTCAGGCACACTCTCTGGATATGTATAAGTAGCTCAGGCACACTCTCTGGGTATGTATAAGAAGCTCAGGCACACCCTCTCGGTATCTATAAGTAGCTCAGGCACACTCTCTGGGTATGTATAAGTAGCTCAGGCACACTCTCTGTGTAGGTATAAGTAGCTCAGGCACACTCTCTGGGTATGTATAAGTAGCTCAGGCACACTCTCTAGGTATGTATAAGTAGCCCAGGCACACTCTCTGGGTATGTATAAGTAGCTCAGGCACACTCTCTCTGTAGGTATAAGTAGCTCAGGCATACTCTCTGGATATGTATAAGTAGCTCAGGCAAACTCTCTGGGTACATATAAGTAGCTCAGGCACACTCTCTGGGTAAGTATAAGTATCTCAGGCATACTCTGTGGGTACATATAAGTAGCTCAGGCTCACTCTCTGGATACGTATAAGTAGCTCAGGCACACTCTCTGGGTACATAAAAGTATCTCAGGCACACTCACTGGGTACTTATAAGTAGCTCAGGCACACTCATTGGGTATGTATAAGTAGATCAGGTACACTCTCTGGGTATGTATAAGTAGCTCAGGCACACTCTTTGGGTATGTATATGTAGCTCAGGCACACTCTCTGGGTATGTATAAGTAGCTCAGGCACACTCTCTGGGTATGTATAAGTAGCTCAGGCACACTCTATGTGTATGTATAACTAGACCAGGCACACTCTCTGGGTATGTATAAGTAGCTCAGGCATACTCTCTGGGTATGTATAAGTAGCTCAGGCATACTCCCTGGGTACAAATAAGTAGCTCAGGCACATTCTCAGGGTACGTATATGTAGCTCAGGCACAATCTCTGGGTATCTATAAGTAGCTCAGGCATACTCTCTGGGTATGTATAAGTAGCTCAGGCACACTATCTGGGTATGTATAAGTAGCTTAGGCACATTCTCTGAGTATGTATAAGTAGCTCAGGCACACTCTCTGTGTACGTAGCAGTAGCCCAGGCACACTCTCTGGGTACGTATACGTAGCTCAGGCACACTCTCTGGGTAGGTGTAAGTAGCTCAGGCACACTCTCTGGCTATCTATATGTAGCTCAGGTACACTATCTGGGTATGTATAAGTAGCTCAGGTGTACTCTCTGGGTATGTATAGGTAGCTCAGGCATACTCTCTGGGTACATATAAGTTGTTCAGGTACACTCTCTGGGTACATATAAGTAGTTCAGACATTCTCTCTGAGTATGTATAAGTAGCTCAGGCACACTCTCTGGGTGCACATATAAGTAGCTCAGGCACACTCTCTGGGTATGTATAAGTAGATCAGGCATACTCTCTGGGTATGTATAAGTAGCTCAGGCATACTCTCGGTACAAATAAGTAGGTCAGGTACATTCTCTGGGTACGTATAAGTAGCTCAGGCACACTCTCTGGGTATGTATAAGTAGCTCAGGCATACTCTTTGGGTATGTATAAGTAGCTCAGGCATACTCTCTGGGTACAAATAAGTAGCTCAGGCACATTCTCTGGGTACGTATAAGTAGCTCAGGCACACTCTCTAGGTATGTATAAGTAGCTCAGGCACATTTTCTGAGTATGTATAAGTAGCTCAGGCACACTCTCTGTGTATGTAAAGTAGCTCAGGCACACCCTTTGGGTATGTATAAGTAGCTCAGGCACACTCTCTGGGTATGTATAAGTAGCTCAGGCACATTCTCGGGGTACGTATAAGTAGCTCAGGCACACTCTCTGGGTATGTATAAGTAGCTCAGGCACACTCTCTGGATATGTATAAGTAACTCAGGCACACTCTCTGGGTATGTATAAGTAGCTCAGGCACACTCTCTCGGTATGTATAAGTAGCTCCGTCACACTCTCTTGGTAGGTATAAGTAGCCCAGGCACACTCTCTGGGTATGTATAAGTAGCTCAGGCACACTCTCTCTGTAGGTATAAGTAGCTCAGGCACACTCTCTGGGTATGTATAAGTAGCTCAGGCACACTCTCTGGGTACGTATAAGTAGCTCAGGCACACTCTATGGGTATGTATAAGTAACTCAAGCATACTCTGTGGGTACATATAAGTAGCTCAGGCTCACTCTCTGGATACGTATAAGTAGCTCAGGCACACTCTCTGGGTACATATAAGTAGCTCAGGCACACTCACTGGGTACTTATAAGTAGCTCTGGCACACTCATTGGGTATGTATAAGTAGCCCAGGCACACTCTCTGGGTATGTATAAGTAGCTCAGGCACACTCTTTGGGTATGTATATGTAGCTCAGGCACACTCTCTGGGTATGTATAAGTAGCTCAGGCACACTCTCTGGGTATGTATAAGTAGCTCAGGCACACTCTATGGGTATGTATAAGTAGCCCAGGCACACTCTCTGGGTATGTATAAGTAGCTCAGGCATACTCTCTGGGTATGTATAAGTAGCCCAGGCACACTCTCTGGGTACATATACGTAGCTCAGGCACATTCTCTGGGTATGTAAAAGTAGCTCAGGCACATTCTCTGGGTATGTATAAGTAGCTCAGGCACACTCTCTGGGTATGTATAAGTAGCTCAGGCACACTCTCTGGGTATGTATAAGTAGCTCAGGCACACTCTCTGGATAGGTATAAGTAGCTCAGGCACACTCTCTGGGTATGTATAAGTAGCTCAGGCACACTCTCTGGGTATGTATAAGTAGCCCAGGCACACTCTCTGGGTATGTATAAGTAGCTCAGGCACACTCTCTGGGTAGGTATAAGTAGCTCAGGCACACTCTCGGGGTATGTATAAGTAGCTCAGGCACACTCTCTAGGTATGTATAAGTAGCCCAGGCACACTCTTTGGGTATGTATAAGTAGCTCAGGCACACTCTCTTGGTAGGTATAAGTAGCTCAGGCACACTCTCTGGCTATGTATAGGTAGCTCAGGCACACTCTCTGGGTACGTATATGTATAAGTAGCCCAGGCACACTCTCTGGGTATGTATAAGTAGCTCAGGCACACTCTCTGGGTAGGTATAAGTAGCTCAGGCACACTCTCGGGGTATGTATAAGTAGCTCAGGCACACTCTCTAGGTATGTATAAGTAGCCCAGGCACACTTTTTGGGTATGTATAAGTAGCTCAGGCACACTCTCTTGGTAGGTATAAGTAGCTCAGGCACACTCTCTGGCTATGTATAGGTAGCTCAAGCACACTCTCTGGGTACGTATAAGTAGCTCAGGCACACTCTCTGGGTATGTATAAGTAATTCAGGCATACTCTGTGGGTACATATAAGTAGCTCAGGCTCACTCTCTGGATACGTATAAGTAGCTCAGGCACACACTTTGGGTACATATAAGTAGCTCAGGCACATTCTCTGGGTAGGTATAAGTAGCTCAGGCACACTCTCTGGGTATGTATAAGTAGCTCAGTCACACTCTCTGGGTAGGTATAAGTAGCTCAGGCACACTCTCTGGGTGCACATATAAGTAGCTCAGGCACACTCTCTGGGTATGTATATGTAGCTCAGGCACACTCTCCGGGTACGTATAAGTAGCTCAGGCACACTCTCTGGGTATGTATAAGTAGCTCAGGCACAGTCTCTGGGTATGTATAAGTAGCTCAGTCATTCTCTCTGGGTACATATAAGTAGCTCAGGCTCACTCTCTGGATAAGTATAAGTAGCTCAGGCACACTCTCTGGGTATGTATAAGTAGCTCAGGTACATTCTCTGGGTACATATAAGTAGCTCAGGCACACTCTCTCGGTATGTATAAGCAGCTCAGGCACAGTCTCTTTGTATGTATAAGTAGCTCAGGCATACTCTCTGGGCATACCTCTCAAGTGTACCTCATTATGAGGAACGTACCTCATTTGGGGTCTTAAAAAGTTCATGTTCCTCGAAGTTCATCAAAGTTCGACATTGAAAGAGTCTGTCACACATTCAGTGTTATGAATTTTTTTAAGTGAAATCCATGGTAAATATAAATGAATAATATTAATTCATTAAGGGATCTTCTTTGTAAGTTAAACCAGCATATTTTAACCATTCTATGACCTTCTTAGTTGAAGTTGTTAGTAAGTCATTAGTATGTGTTCCACATTTTTCCCATTTGTTCCACATTATGAAGGTGAGTGTTCCTAATTTTGGTGATGGAAGGTTGAGAGCTATGTCTCTGGGTACATATAAGTAGCTCAGGCTCACTCTCTGGATACATATAAGTAGCTCAGCCACACTTTCTGGGTAGGTATAAGTAGCTCAGGCACACTCTCTGGGTATGTATAAGTAGCTCAGGCACACTCTCTGGGTGCACATATAAGTAGCTCAGACACACTCTCTGGGTATGTATATGTAGCTCAGGCACACTCTCTGGGTACGTATAAGTAGCTCAGGCACACTCTCTAGGTATGTATAAGTAGCTCAGGCACACTCTCTGGATATGTATAAATAGCTCAGGCACACTCTCTGGGTATGTATAAGTAGCTCAGGCACACTCTCTGGGTATGTATAAGTAGCTCTGGGTGCACATATAAGTAGCTCAAGCACACTCTCTGGGTATGTATATATAGTTCAGGCACACCCTCTCGGTACGTATAAGTAGCTCAGGCACACTCTCTGTGTATGTATAAGTAGCTCAGGCACACTCTCTGGGTATGTATAAGTAGCTGAGGTACATTATCTGGGTACATATAAGTAGCTCAGGCACACTCTCTCGGTATGTATAAGTAGCTCAGGCACAGTCTTTTGGTATGTATAAGTAGCTCAGTCATACTCTCTGGGCATACCTCTCAAGTGTACCTCATTACGTGGAACGTACTTCATTTGGGGTCTTAAAAAGTTCATGTTCCTCGAAGTTCATCAAAGTTCGACATTGAAAGAGTCTGTCACACATTCAGTGTTATGATTTTTTTTAAGTGAAATCCATGGTAAATATAAATGAATCATATTAATTCATTAAAGGATCTTTGTAAGTAAAACCAGCATATTTAACCATCCTATGACCTTCTTAGTTGAAGTTGTTAGTAAGTCATTAGTATGTGTTCCACATTTTGCCCATTTGTTCCACATTACGAAGGCGAGTGTTCCTCATTTTGGTGATGGAAGGTTGAGAGCTATGTCTCTGGGTACATATAAGTAGCTCAGGCTCACTCTCTGGATACATATAAGTAGCTCAGGCACACTCTCTGGGTACGTATAAGTAGCTCAGGCACACTCATTGGGTACTTATAAGTAGCTCAGGCACATTCTCTGGGTATGTATAAGTAGCTCAGGCATACTCTCTGGGTACATATAAGTAGCTCAGGCTCACTCTCTGGATACATATAAGTAGCTCAGGCACACTCTCTGGGTACGTATAAGTAGCTCAGGCACACTCATTGGGTACTTATAAGTAGCTCAGGCACATTCTCTGGGTATATATAAGTAGCTCAGGCATACTCTCTGGGTACATATAAGTAGCTTAGGCTCACTCTCTGGATACGTATAAGTATCTCAGACACACTCTCTGGGTATGTATAAGTAGCTCAGGCGGATTCTCTGGGTATGTATAAGTAGCTCAGGCATACTCTCTGGGTACATATAAGTAGCTCAGTCTCACTCTCTGGATACGTATAAGTAGCTCAGGCACACTCTCTGGGTACATATAAGCAGCTCTGGCACACTCATTGGGTACTTATAAGTAGCTCAGGCACATTCTCTGGGTATGTATAAGTAGCTCTGAAATGCTATAAGGAGCCTTTTTGTTCGGCCACCAAGGTTTTGTGCAACATTATGCTTCATCAAGTAGGTGCATATTCTCAAACTCCTGTATTACTGCTCAGATCTACCGAACCTGGATAAATGATAGCTGCACATTTTCCCAGAGTTTTTTCCTTCTGCCCTTTTTTATACCTTCTCTTTCTTCTGTCTCCCTTTTACTTTTTCCCTTCATTTGACTCATTTCTTCCTCCCTTTCCCACACCATGCCCAGCAGTTATACATACTGTAAATACTTTGCTCTTTGTATGTTATTTTCTCCATAAAATAATTGTACTATGCGATGTTATGACTGTGTATACAAAATCTTATTTTGCTCAGTGAATTCTTGTATCACGTCTACTTATGATTTTATTCATTTATAGTATACATTATCCTGACATACCTCTCTGCAAGCTTGCTCTTACATTACTACTATTGTAATGATTTGATTAAAATTTTTTTTTTTTTTTTTTTGGTAGTATTTCTGGTTTACTGTATTTGCAAATAGTCTTATAGGAACAGTGGTCTGTCTTGGTACATAAACAAACAAACAAATAAGTGAATAAATAAGTAAAATAAAATAACATCTGTTTAATTAAAATACCATCTGTTTAATTAAGTACTCCATGCATTACAGCATAGCTGCAGAAAACACCAGGCTGACCAAGTTTCTAAGACGAGTGCTCATTTTGAAACTTGAAACCTAGTAAAAATTTCTGGCTTAAAACAGTCAAAAGGTCCCATCTCCCAATGTCCAGTGTCCTTTGTTGCCTCAAAGTAAAGAACTTAGTCAGTATGGCTGCATTTACTGGTTATGGAACATCATATCATGTATTGTTACGGTTAAAGTTTTGCCACAAAACACCATAAAACTGTTGAACTCCCTCAGAAAGCTCAGAAGTAATAAAAGAAATAATCTCAGACATCACCTTAAAATGGAATTATTCACACATCATTCTACATGTAGCTATTTCTGAAAGCTTAGTTTTGTTTATTTATTTATTTATTTTAATTTGGGAAGTGGACTGATACACGCAGATCTTTTTCAGACGTATCCCAGATCACAAGGATAAAACAGTAAGGATTACACGTGGGGGTGATTTAGAATAGTGACTAAGTATTGTCTGTTGGCAGGTGGGACAAAATCAGAATACTTTAATGAATCCTATGTGGATACAGAGAGAACATGCACAAATCAGACAGTTTGGTCAGCTTTCCATAATATACGTATGTCTAAAACACCTCCCCACTTCAGTCAGATTATTTTGTAGGTTTAAGGTTCATAGGTTAGTACTAAGCTAACTGCCCTTGCGAGCCATTTTAAGCCTAGCCAATTACCCCTTGTGAGATTCAAACCCTGCACCTTGTGTTTGCAAGGCAAACACCTTAACCATTAGACCACCCTCCCAACCCCTAAGTTTCTGCATGCCTTCCAAATTTATATGTAACTCTGAAACTTTGAAATCCTGCAGTACATTTATTTGAAATCCTGCAGTACATTTATGAGTCAAACTGTTTCTTTTACTTCTTTTTCTGCCTTCATCCAATGAATTGGTTCATTTTCTCTCTGCCTTTGTCTGCCACCAAGTCAGCACACACCCACACCTCATGTCTCCCTTCTTTGGGATTAATTTCCTACTGTCTGTGACTGCAGCAAGCATTTCTCTACCACTGTTGAGTTGTTAACATTCTGTCATAAGTCTTAGTGATCCAAAGTTACCTCACATCACAGTATGTTACCTTGTTATTTTTTTTTAACTTATTTGTTTATTTTAAGCTTACACTGTTTGTTCTCAGACTGAGACTGACTATTCCACACTAATTTCCTCTAATTGCATTTGCTAACAAACAATGAAACCCCACATCAGCAAGAGAAATAAAAGAAAACATCCCACATCTCTATCAGTTTTCAAGTTAAACTTGATCTTATTGTCTTCTGCAACAGTAAATGGGTTGAATCACAGTTTTAGGCTGAAAATTCTCTTAAGCACTTAGCAGCAACAATTAACTTCTGTGGAAATGTGAGCGGCTGACTCAGTGAACCAAACAAGAGATGTGGACCTGCACTTACTAATACTGGATTAGATACTAATGCAAAACATAAACAGAAGTGTTATTTGTTCCACTAACAAGACTTGTAACTACTGAAGTATGAAGACTACCAGTAGGAAAATGCTCTGAACTTTGCTGTAGTGTCCCTAAGGCCGGTACCTGGACTGCATAAGGTATGATGATCTTGTCATAGCCTAGTGCAGGGCCCCATAGGTCAAATTGGCCTGTGATCAGTCATGGGGGGGATAGTGGCTGACAAAGACTCAAACTCTTTAAGAATGTCATTTGGGTTAACATGGCCACTGATGGATTAACTGTGATGGAGTTTTCTGGTTGCTAGATTGAGTTCATGGGCCCATAGGTATATACAAGGCTAATGGCTGGAAAGGGCTTTATAATTCTAGCTGTACAGTCGAAAGTTCCTGTGAGTTAACTATTAATTAGTCTCCAGAAGTATCTGGACTTTCCTTGAAGTGAAATTTGTCCTTGTTTAATGAAAGTGGTTTTACATCTTCATAAGGCCTTTTTGGTGAGGTAGCACAGCAGTACAAATTTTACTTCAGCTTTAGAATTCTGGGCTGTTTTCCATTGCATCCAAACATGATCCCAAAGTTTAAGTATAGTTTGCATTTCAGTGGTATATGATTGATGGTCTTAATTTTAGAAATCTTACTATGATTGGAAATTAGGTGTTTTCAAGGTGGAGAAGGGTATCCAGAAGTACTTTTGCCTGTTTTTTCAAGGACTAGGCACTGTAAATTAGATGTCCAAGTCAATGTCCTGGACAAGCTTTTAGTTTTGTGATATGATGTTTTTTTTTTCATTAAAGGAATTTTTTGATGGGCACTTATGAGTAAAGTTTGATAGTAAGAATGAGATATGGGAAAGCTCATTGGGGGTTGGGGGTGAACAGTAAAATAAGCAGTGTCGAAGAAAGTAAGAATGTCTATGCACCAGTAAAACCTCATTTTCAAGTTTATACATAAAACCAAAGAGAAGCAAGATGAATAGCAGATATACTGTAATGTGTACATACACAGTATGTGAAAAGCTTCGGCAGCCATAATTTTTCCATACTTGGGCCCAACTCTTATAAACTATTTCACCAACCATTAGAGATTTGCCTGCTCAATTCCTGTTGAGAAAACTGCTCATGCACCACCTCAAAAAATCAGCAGAATACCACTTCTTCCCAAAGGTAACATGACAAATCCAATTTCTCTTACAGTCGGCATTGTTCTTTTTTAATTATACATCCTCTAACAATATTCAAGCCCTTGACTGCCTTCCCTATCAAGGATGATATTAGAGTACAGCCAAAGTGAAAGAAACAGTGGGGTCCTAAATGAAAGAGCAGCACTGCTAGAGCTTTTAGTAGAATCTAGACCATAAGCTGCTATTAAAAAAGGAATAACTAGGGCATATAAAATATTGCATGATAACTATAAGAATCAATCAGAGGAGTTTAGAAAGGATTGGGAAGAGAGACTGGATAAACAGTTCACTAAGAATCAATGGGAGGAATGTGTACATCTCCCAAATATGCAACAAAATCTAGAAAATTTAGGATTTTTGCCTGGAAATGTTTGCATAGACATTTCTATACCCCAAGTAGATACAGAGAATTTTTCCGCAGGCAAACAGCAAATGTTGGAGGTGTGATGGGGAAGAAAGAGATAATTAAAAGCATATTTTCTGGGAGTATGGTGAATTGGCAGAATTTAAGGATTCCTTGCAAGATGCACAGTCAGAGATGCTGGGTGGGCAGACTGGTCTGACGAGAGAGATGATTTTTCTGAGCTATGATACATAATCAGAATTGCCTAGACACGGTAAGGCCTTGCTGTGTCTAGCAATGGTGACTGCCAAAAAAACAATTACTAGAAAATGGAAATCAGAATCTAAACCAACTATACTAGAAGTAGTGAATACAGCAATAGAGATAAAACAACTGGAACTGAGCTCTTTAGGAAAGGGTAGGAGCAAACTACATATGAAAAAATGTGAATTGTGGGAACAATACATACAAGCGAGGAATGAGCTTTAAAGGCAGCAGGACTTAAATGAGCTATGTAATGTTTGACTGAAAAAGATTGGGTAGATTATAAGTGATGTATAATGTTTGCAACTGGGAGTGTGTCAGTATGATTTGTGATATAAAATGCTGGCAACTAGGATTCTGCCAGTGTGGTTTGTTTTCATTTGTATAAATGTATGCTTGCCTATATAATAAGTGATGGTTTAATAAAGCTGTTTCTTGTTTTTTTAAAAAAAGGCAGTAATTGAATAATTTATGTAATGTTGCTTAGGGTATATGATCTATAGCAATATATGTGAAGTAAAATGTTTGTAATGTTAATTATAGTGTGATTTATTTTATATGAATATAAATTTGCCTGTGTCACAAATGATAATTTAATGAAGGTGTTTGAAAAAATTTTCAAGCCTCTTGGGGTATATTCAAGTACTTTGAAAACATCTACTTATGTCTGTATTTGTTTTATTATTATTATTATTATTATTATCATTATTTTTATTATTACTGTCATCATTATTGTACTGGGCGACACAGTGGTACAGCGGTTAACATTGTCGCCTCACAGCAAGAGGTTCTCTGTATTGATTCTCAGCTGGGATGCCTTCTGTGTGGAGTTTGCATGTTCTCCCTGTATTTGTGTGGTTACTCCGATTTTCTCCCACTATCCAATGACATGCGTCTGCAGTGTTTCTCCCTAGGCCTCTGCTGAAAATAGGCTATGTCATAGTCGGAATTTCCTGGTCAACAAATGTTAAATAAATAAATACAGAAAATATTCTTAGCTGCCTCCATACTGTTAAGGGAATGTGTGCTTTTGTTTTGAACGGCACTTCTTCTATGTTGATATGAGTACATTTCCCAGTCCCCACTATACCATGATCTCCAGATAGAACGTTGACCTCACAAGAGTGAATGCACACTAGCATTCATTGTTTTAGAGCAGACCATTTTTGATTAGACCTTCCATGAACTGGAAATTAGCCTTTCAACCATTCCCAGTTCGCATGAATGCCGTCCGATATTTCAATAGTAAACCGACCCAAGCATTCTTTATTGGTAATGCAAGACAGATACAGCACCTATATAGATTCTTTTAAGCAAAACACACCAACGTGTTTAATAGTTTTAACTCCAGACGTATGCCTTTTTACCATCATAATTTTTTTTTCTTGGAAAACAGGGTTATCCACATTCAGATCTCCACGTACAGAGGAGCACTTTCTTATATGACTGCTGATGACTGCCTTCCTAGCTCTGGTCAGTTGCCTCTTTTTCAAAGATATTAACTGCATTCTTATGACCTTAAGGGTTCCTGCCTCAAGAATGCGTAAAGTTACATTTTATTCTTCAGACAGGAATTCCATGCATTTTACAACTTCTTAACTTTCTGCCTGTTGAGTGATATATCCAGATCAGACATATTTCATATCCAAGGTCTAATTCTAGGTGCTGCATGTTTTTCCTTTAACAGATGGGAATTATTACTTCAGCAGCAACCTTTGCATATATTACTTTCTACACCACATAAAAGAACAAATAGAAATGCAATTTTCCTGTTACAATTAAAATATTTTATCAATCCAATTCCATACTGCAGATTCTGTTACATTTTTACAAAACTTAAATATAGCTTACAAATTGTGATAACAGTCTCAAGTGAGAAAGAGAAAAATGTATCATGTTTTAAATAAGTTTATCTATCCTGGCACTACAATTATTCCACAAAAAGAAACTTGATCAAGTCTCTGTGAGGCATCCCTCAAGAAAAGGAAATTGAGACAATGGTGTACTTTTCTGGTACACTTTCCCATTCCCTTCCTACACTGACCATCTGAATAAAAATTAGCAGTACCACTCTTATGTTGGACAGTTATGTTATATAAATGCAAGGCTAAACTCTGCAAAGATTTCTGTTTTGCTCACTTGCCTTATTAAACCAATTAAAGAAATGTGGTAACCACACTGAATGTTCTGCCATGCAGGTAGTTTTAATTTTTGCAGAACTCAGACTATGCCCAGATACTATTTCTCTATGGCTGTATAGGATCCCTCCCTGGGCTGGGGTCCATCAGTCAAGTACACAATAAAGTGTTGTTTTCTTCTTGTCAAAAATACAACTAAATACAACCCCCATCCCATAGTTGAAAGCACCTACCTACACAATGAATTATTGATGGAAATCACAACTCGCTAATACAGGTGTCTACTCAAAACCTCCCAAAAAATGTTATCACTGCCAATGCAATGATCCACAGACACTTCTTCACTTTAATAGTCAACCCTGTCTATAGCCTGTACTGTTGGCTCAGAGGGATAAATCTCAGTTACAGCCCAGTTGACAGATGTTTGACTTTCAGCTTGAAGTACTTGACAGCACAGGCATATTGCAAAGATGTGCCCATCCTGTGGGGATGGATGGTGATTCTCACTGGGCTTGTGCTGTAGCTTCACTGACAGAGCCCTGCTGGACAGCAGAAGATCATCTGCTAAAGGGCACAGAGCCATGATGTAAGTGGAGTTGCCAAAGCTGATGATGGTGGCACCTGTTTGCACATGTGAGGGAGCATGCGTGCATGGACTGAAAGAGTGTAGGCATCCCTCAAGGTGACATGAAGGCTCACATCAACAATGGAGGCAGGGGTTAGTTTCATAAATGAAAAATGCTCTCATTTTCAGAATATCATTGTCAGCACAAAGCACTGTCATGACTGATGGTCTTTAGAGGCTAGGACCAACAATGATACAAAAAATAGTTAACTCTGCTCTTTGCATTTTCCCAACATCTCCCTGACATGCTGAACATTTTCCCTTTCTGACACCCTTGACTGGCCGTAGATGATAATGTCATCCAGGTAACTAAGGACATAATCTTGCTGTTCTGCCAGCATGCAGCCTGCTAGCATCTGGAAAGTCACTAGGGCATTCTGTCCTCCAATGGGCATTTTAGTAAACAAATAGGACACAAATTGGGTCACAAATGTTGACATCTCCCTGGCTGTAGGTGTCAAGAGTACATGCCAGGACCAATTAGTCAGGTCACTAGTGAATAGGTACTTAACCCACCAAGCTGCCATATGACTTCATTTGTGCTGTGGAGAAAGTATTTAATTCTGTATGACTTAGTTTTGATGCAGTCTGCACAGAAGTTATGGGTCGCTGAGGTTCCTTGTCCACATAGTCTGCACAGAAGTCATGGGTCACTGAGGTTTCTTGTCCACATGGTACTCCACCATGTGGTATGTCCTATCTTTACCAGTAAAAAAGATCCCCAAATTTGAGGAGTAGTACTCAGATTTCTGAACCTGAGTAGGAAATAGCTTATAGAAAAGGGCTACCTATGCTTAACGGAGTCAGACTGAATCTCAACAATAAGATTAATCACCACATCCCCCTATGGTTCTTCCTGCGACCCACTGCAAATACTACCCACCAGGGGCCTCCATATCATGAAATGGCTTTATCATGTTTATAGTTTGTGCCTCTGCCTCCTTCCTGGTAACTCTGCCATGTAGGTAACTGTCGCTCATCTGGTCAGGATAAAACAGACGAACACTCTTGGGTTCTATTCAAGCAGGTTTATTACACACAAGCACATCAGAAATGAGGCTTTGTAACTTAAACTTAAATAAACTGACTACCGCACTTATACATGTTAACACTCTGGCTGTTCTCTCAAAATGGCACTGCTGCCTGCATGTGTTCTGTATTTATATGCATGTGATACATCTGGAAATGCTTCTCAAAGGTACATACACATGCTCTGATCTACAGCCTCCCTCTTTGAGAAATAGTCCATAAAACTAAACAGTATTTAATGACATGCAATTTACAGACGTCTGAGAAGAACCCTTCCTAAAAAGTTGGGCTTTGACTGCTCTGTTGTTTTAACATCAGGCACCAACCAACTAGGACTGATAGGCTGGTTGCTCCAGTTTGAGAAGGTGAGCCTTGTTGGTTGTCATGGGGTATATTTCTGAGAATGAGTAAATTCAAGAAGATATTGTTATTGTCATGTTTGACCTTTCTAGCAATTGCTTTCCACGTGGTACTGCGCGTTCAGCAAGACCGTTTGACTGAGGATTTTTAAGACGGCTAGTAACATGGATAAAGTCCCACTCTTTAGCAAATCTCTGTTACAATTGATTGTTAAACTTTGAATCATTGTCAGAAATACCTTTGTGTGGACTACCATGGACTGAGAAATGATGTTCTATCTTAGTATTAACAGCACTGGATGTTAGGTTAGGTAGCAAATTGATCTCAAACCAGTTCGAATAAGAGTATCAACACTAAGCAATGTTGACTGTTACACTCAAATATGTCAGTGGCTACTGTTCAGCAAGGTAATTCAGGAATTTAGCTTAGCTGAAGTGGCACTTTTTGCAAATGTGGCTTAGTACTGTTCCACATTGAACAAGAAGAAAACACTTTGTCAATGTCTTTTGCTAGAGATGGCAAAAAGACTAGTCATCTCACCCTTCTTTTGGTAGAATAAGAACTTGGGTGGCCACGATGTAAAATCTGAATGTATTCATGTTGTAAGGAAATAGGAATAATAACTTTATGACCTCTGAAAATTATATCATCCTCCATCAGCATCTCATCTCTGCATGGAAAGTAAGGTTGCACTTCTGGCGGTACATTTGCTTTGATGGCCACCCTACAATGATGATGTGGTTGAGCTTTTGAAAAATTGGATCAGCCTTTGTATGATCTCTCAGCTCATCAAGTCTTGTGGTAGAAAAAGTATGCACTTCCATGACATCAAAGTCAAAATTCTCTGCATCAAGCTGTTCCATGGTATTTCTGGGCAATCCAGATAAGGTATCAGCCAGATAAAGAAGTTTACTCCTTGTACAGACCATGTTGAAATTGTACTTTTGCGATTTGAGCATCATTCTGTGCAGTCTTGCTGGAGCAGAATGCATAGGCCTCTTTAAAGTCATGACTAGAAGTTGATGGTCAATTTCTGTCTGGATAGCTGGGCCATAAATATAATCATGGAACTTCGAACATATAAATACAATTGCCAGAAGTTCCTTTTCACTTTGAGAATACTGAATCTCAGTTTGGGTAAGAGTTCTAGATGCATAGGCAACAGGTCTGCCGTCTTGAAGAATAACTGCACCAAGATCGAACTTTGAAGCATCACAGGAAAGAACTTTGGTTTGCGGACATCGTAGTGTCTCAGTGTAGATGGGTTAGCAATTTGCTGTTTGAGGTTATCAAATGCTTTCTGATGTTGTTCTAACCATGACCATGCATCATTTTTGCATGTCAGCTCTCTTAAAGGTGCTGATAACTCACTAAAGTCAGGGATAAATTTGACCAAATAGTTAACCATACCAAGAAAATGCTGTAAGGCTTGGACATTGTCTGGAGCTGACATCTCAAGAATAGCTGTTTGTTTAGAAGGTCATAAGCATGTACTGGTAAATAATTGACCTACATAAGTAACTTTTGGTAGTCTGAATTTTCAATTCAGAGGATTGAGTTTTACGTTCACTTTATGTGCTCTGTCCAGAACTTTCCTAAGGTTTCTGTCATGCTCTGCTTCACCATTACCTCTAACCAGTAAATCATCAACTATTATTGCACACAGGTAGGCTGAAAAAAAATACTCCATTGCATGCTGAAAGACTTCACTGGCAGAATTTATTCTAAAAGGCATCCTGAGGAATCTGTATCTACCAAACAGGGTACTGAATGTAGCCAGTAATGAAGATTTGTTAATAAGCATTACTTGCCAAAATTAAGTCTTTGCATCTAAGACAGAAATAAACAGTGGCATTTGGCATCAGGGGTACAATCTTATAGACTGTACACATAGAGTGATGAGGTCTTTTTTAATTCCTTGTTCATGTCTCTTGGGTCAATGCATATTCTGATTTCATCTAAATTTTTCTTATGAGCAGCTACCATGGAAGCTACCCCCTCAGTTGGTTCTGTGACTGAACAAATCACACCTTGCTGCTACATTTTGTCTAACTGGACCTTGACTTTGTCCTGTATAGCTTTTTGAACTCTCCTTGCTGGTCTGACCACTTCACTGACCTCTGGGTCTAACTTCATGGAGTACAGAACTGGACGTTTGCCTAACTTGTTGTCAAATACATCAGCATACTTTGAGAAAATAGCGTCATTGAAGTGGGAATTGGGACATGTGCTTACATAATGTACTTCTTTAGTAAAATAAAGTTTCATTCTTAAACTGTCTCTGAGACCTAATAATGACTGCATGGGTCTTTGGACTACATAAAATTGCAAGCTGTAACTGCTCCAAGCTGCATAGCATGAAAGCATTACTGAGCCTTCGTTTGAATCTCTTTAGCTCCATAAGAACAAGTTTCACACAACTGACCAAATTAAGTTAATCACAAGCTTTCACTTTAGCAAATGTTGCTGCTGACATTACATTACTCTGAACCAGTGTCTACTTTGAGCTATGTGGGTTTACCATTGATCAGGACAGCACAAAATGCTTCATTCTTTGCCAACAAATCTACTGCTGTAACCTTTTCACTGACCACTGATACACCATCGATATAGAAAGTAGGGCTGCAGCTTTCTATTTGATCAACTTGCTTTTTTGAGTGACCTTGTTTACTATAGCACTATTAACACCACACACGAGCCTGTCATTTGTTAACTCATCTTTCAAGTCACCAAATCTGCATGTTTTAGCCTTATTTCTCAAGTCAGTGATATAAGCTGCAAAGGTTTCACCTGACTTTTGGTCTCTTGTGTAAAATAAGTGCCTCTCTCATGTAACATTTGTCTAGGGATTGCACATTTCTCTAAATTTACATTTTAAGCACTCAGGGTCTTCCCTTGATTCAGCCGATACCATAAAATGATTTTTTCCACCTCTCCTGCATATACATTTGGTGCCTACACAAAGGAACACTTTCTTTCAATTGCTTCTGACCCAGCTAAGTTAAGCAAAATGAATGCCCTTGTATGTGCATCTTTGTCAGAAAATGTTGCTTGTATGAAAATATTGTATTCCTGCTCGAATACTCTCCAATTCTCTGCTATATTATGATCAAACACAAGTGAACCTGGTCTGCAAAATGCCTCTGCCATATCAACACAAAGTAGTGAAGGTGCTTGAAATCATATACGAACATACACACATAAATATATATGCCAGAACTTTTTGCCAGTACTTGTAATTATGCCCAGTAGCCCAACAAACTCTTTGAAATAACTGCACTTTGCCAAATAAAACTCTGTAGCACAAGAACGCTCTGAAATCACTGCACTTTACTTTGAAATCACTGTACTTTATGAAACCACTCATCAGTGTAAGAAATCTTCTTCTTCTTTCGGCTTTTTCCCAGTTAGGGGTCGCCACAGCGGATCACCTTGTCCGCTCATGATTGGCAGTGGAGTTTTACGGTGTCGAGTTGCCAGCCCGGCGCCCAACCTTCCACAGAAGGCACACACACGCACACACTCACACCTAGGGCCAATTTTAGAGTGTCCAATCCACCTGCAGCATGTCTTTGGGATGTGGGAGGAAACCGGAGCACCCGGAGGAAACCCACGCAACCACAGGGAGGACATGCAGACTCCGCACAGAAGGCACCCCAGCCGAGGATTTAACCGGAGAACCTCTTGCTGTGAGGTGGCAATGCTAACCACTGCACCACCGTGGCCGCCCTCATCAGTGTAAGAAATACTGACTGTAATTTCAAATAAACAGTACACAACACAAGAACCTTTCAGAATGGCTGTACTTTGTGAAATAACTCTGCACAGTATAAGAAACACTCTGAAATGGTGTTTTTCTGTGAATAAATGCACACAGCATGAGCAACTTTTACAAATGGCTGTACTTTGACTGCACTTTGCAATATAACTGTACTCTGCACACAGCCAACTCTTTGAAATAATTGCACTGTAATAAAGCACACACTCTGCAAGCACTTTGCACACTCTGAGATACTTCAAATAACTATAGTTATGCTTTGAATGACTTCAGCCAATGTGAAATAGTAGTTTATGCCTAAACACAGTCTTTTACTAAAAAACATGCAGTCGCCTTGCTCTTTAAGCTTAATTTGCCCTTTTTATTGTACTCGCTATGTCCTTTTAATCTCTTATCATGCTTATTATACTTTTCTTGTGCCCGTTTTACTTTAAACATGCTCGTTATGCAAACCAAAGGTAATTCTGAGCCCCATATGAATAGTTTTGCTAGTTTTATCAAATATCATACTTTCATTTTGTTTAATTAATAATGTGGTTTGTGCGTTTTATTTGCTTAATAATACATTTTGTGCTAGTTGTTTGATTTAATAATGTATTTTGTGCTTTATAAATGTGCCATTTCATTTTCTGTACCAAATAAATCATTTGTGGAGTTTTCTTTACCTTTAGCTTGTTTCTGGCCCTTTTTCATTTGGCTGTGTCTGTTTCACTCAGCCTGCTTAGTCTGCCTTCACCTTCAACTCTGCACGTCATGGCTCGAAGAAGTAGCTCTCTTAATCCTGGCTCTGACACCATGTTGCTCATCTGGTCAGGATAAAACAGATGAATATTTGTGGGTTCTGTTCAAGCAGCTTTATTACAGACAAACACATCAGAAATGAGGCTTTGTAACTTAAACTTAAATAAACTTATAAACAGACTGACTACCACACTCATACATGTTAACACTCTGGCTGTTCTCTCAAAATGGCACTGCTGCCTGCACATGCTCTGTATTTATATGCACATGCTACATATGGAAATGCTTCCTAAAGGTACATACACACACTCTGATCTACAGTAACATCACTACTCTCCTTTTTTTACAGTGGTCACAGGACTCTCTCAGGCTGCATGCAGAAATAACCACTATCAGTAGAAGGCATGAGTCAGAGCTGGATGTGGCAGAGTTAAAGATGTTAAGATTTGCACTGGGTGTGACTAGGATGGACAGGATTAGGAATCAGTATATTAGAGGGTCAGCTCAGGTTGGACAGTTTGGAGACAAAGCAAGAGAGGCGAGATTGCATTGGTTTGGATATGTGCTGAGGAGGGATGCTGGGTATATTGGGAAAAGGATGCTAAGGATGGAGCTGCCAGGTAAGAGGAAAAGAGGAAGGCCTAAGATGAGGTTTATGGATGTGGTGAGAGAGGACATGCAGGTGGTTGGTGTGACAGAGCAAGATGCAGAGGACAGGAAGAAATGGAAACAGATGATCCGCTGTGGCGACCCCTAACAGGAACAGCCGAAAGAAGATGATGATGATGAGTAGATTACCAACAGAATACGGTGTGCTTCTTCATATCCTGCCACAATATAGTTTTGCTGCTGGTGTGATTGAGCCAGTTAATCTGCAGTCATTCTCCATGGGCTCCCTAAGTCTAATCCTGAAGTTTAGGACATACTCCATACTAGATTCCACTCATTACAATTTAAATACAGGGCCCTCCTCACTGTAACAGCCCAAAAGGCAAAACCTGTGGTTTCCTGAGGCACCTCCCTTTATGCTAAGAAGACAGGGGGCAGGTATTTCTTCTTCAAATGATCTATAAATACAGTCAATATGATCTTCAGCTTTCAGTTAAATTCCTCCACCAAACCATCTGTGATTGGTAGGGTGTAGACTTATGTTTTACCTCACAAAACTTTGAAATGCATGTCAGCAGGTATGACATAAAGTTAACACCTCTATCTGTCAGTATTTCTCTAGGAAAACGTACTATAATGAAAATGTCAAACAAAGCATTTCCCATCTTTTCTGCTTCAGTGGAAGACAGACCCATTGTTTTTATGTACATAGTGACATAATCAATCACCAACAGAATATATTTCATACCTGTGCAGCTTAGGGTACTTAGTGGTCCCAAAATATCCATAGCTACACACTGAAATTATTGTTTAACAACAGCCGAATGTATCAAAACAGCTTTGTCTCTGGTCTATCCAACCTTTAGTCAGTACCCACCGCAGGTCTTGTAGTACTATTGCATCATTTAGAATAGGGTCATAGGTTCATAGGTTCATACTAGGCTATCTGCCCGAGGGCATTTACAAGCCTAGCCCATAGTTTTGTGGCTTATGCCACCCCTTTAGTATGGGGAACTATACCCATTATTTTGCTGTGCTTGAAAAATAAACATTATGCAAAAGCCATAATTTATTATGCTTTACACCCATATGTCCTGCAAAAGGAATATCTTAAGTATGTTATTAAGAGTTTGTTCACCATGGTAGACCGCTGATTTGGCACCTATGTCTCTAATGGACACAGGCAGCCTGTAAATGTCTCATCTCCCAAGACCCTGTTTACCCTCTTCAAGGGTAACAGTACTTGGTAGAGATTTGAGATGCATGGCTAGGCTTAAAAAGTCTTTTGTAGTTGTTAGCCTAGTAAACACCTATGAACTTGTGAACCTATGAACTGATCCCAATGGGCCTGACCAAAAAAGCATGTCAGTAAGACCTTGCAAACAAAGTAAGAACCAATAAATGTACAAAGGAGGAGACTTCATAGCAAGATACCAGTTAAATGTCAGTCATATGCAAATCCTACCAGTACTACCCAATGCTGTATTAAATCTACCTCCAGCTCCCCCTTCATGGGTCAGTTCCCTGTATAATAAGTTTTTGAACTGGTAAATGTTCTCTCTCTGCCTTTGAGTATCAGGAGCCTCCTTAGCTGTCTCTCTCAAGTCCTACAAAGTAGGGTCTAAGAGTAAACATTGCCTCACCTCTTTCTTGAGGTCTCTCCTCAACTCCTCTTACAAAGGAAGACTGTCACGTTTTGCCAGTGGTACTTCAGATTATGGCTGACACCAACTATTACTTACCTCTCCCATAAACTCAGTACCTGTCAGCTGGTGGGACTCAATTCGCAGTGTACTGCACCACCTCTGAAGTAGCTACATAACAAGCCTTGGATGAAGGAATAGATTCTGGAAGGATCTCCCCCATATAACTGTCACCTTGAGTTTGCAACCATGCCTGGTTACATGTAACCACATGTAACTGCATGTAAAAACTTGTGCACAAGGTACGGCTTTGGTATATTCATTTCCTATTAGGGCATTAGCAAGGATATTCTCAAACATAAGAAATGCATGCAAAGGCATTGTTGAGGCAGGAAAAACAGGGTAGTAAACTTTCTATATAACAATTTGAAAGTTAACTGCATGTGCTATGCAAACAAAAATGGTTAGACTGAAAAGATAGCGATAAATTATAAACAAAAAAGAGAGGTTACTAATTTATGGTTAAAAGTTTAACTTATTTTATGGATGAATGCTTATCTAAATAAACTTGTGCTTGTATGGATGAGAGATTATACAGCATTTTCATATCAATGAAATGAAGGCAAATGTTTTGAATAATTAATATTTTATGATAATATGGAGTTCAAGTGTGTAGTCAATAAAAAGTGGATTGAAATGAAGCTGTATAGGAATGAAAATGTATGTGTGTGCAGAGGTAAATATGACCAGTCCTACTGTGCATGCCTGTTCTTCATATTTTTATTTTATGTGGACATTTAAAGAGTCAGGATATGCTTCTGAAAACCAACTAAGGTTATAAGGTGAAGAAGGTGAAGCTGGTCCTAGAAAACTGCTAAAGTGCAATTTAAAATATTTTTCAGTTCTGCTGTGAAAATTTGGATAACTAAATGCCAAGTCACATTTTCTGAAAAAATGTCCTTAAAACACAAAGGAGAAAACTCAGACACTAAGTATTTTTTACATGGAGAAAAGACTCGCTCCCTGCATCCCAAATTTGGAGTATGAGCACTTTGCACCACAAAATTATATATACCATCAGAGCAGTCACACAAAATATGAAGAAAAGAGAAATCTCACAAAACAATGAAATGACTGCTAGCACATAACCCAGAAACACTAGCTGTGATTTCTTATGGGAAACAACCATCAACAATTTAATCCTCAGCGTCTTGTGACTCAGGTACCTGACACATGGGAAACAGGAACTTAGTGACATGTAGGGAAGCCAGAATTTGACATTACTGACAATTAAGAAAAAAAAAGCAGAAATAAAACTGCAGAAAACAAGAACACTATTTTTAAAAGCAAAAATAGAAATTAAAGACTGAAGAATATCCCCAAAAGCATAAAAATGTGGTTTATCAAGAGTGTGGAGAAATGCTATATGAAGGAAAAGGTCACAGCAAATTTATCAGTGTTAACTACAAAATTAAACAAACTAAAGAAAATTACTACAATCCCTCCTCTATAAAAAAATAAAAAAAAACAATATATTCTCCTGGCACCTTAGCAATAAATTTGAAAGGAAGATAAAAGTACAGAACACAACACAAAACAACACAATGATTAAATACAATACTAAAATGAAATTACTTCATTCATTTTTTTAAATTTATTTATTTATGTGACATTTCTTGATTTCTTGACTGGGAATATCCAGCTGAGCTCAAGCCCTTTTTCAGTGGTGGCCTGGGGAGAAAAGCTCCACAACAGCACACTTACAGGTTACAAAGGCAGCAATACAGAGTACATAGAGTGAAGTACACAAATACAAGCAGTTAAACTATTTACAAGTTGCTTTGCATACTAGATCAAGTGTACAATAAAGAAGAACGGTAAGGTTTAATACTCAAACTTAGGGGGGGTTAAAAAGTAAGTGTACAAATTAGGTGAAGAAGTTGAGAGAGAAGTTAGTTCAGAGGTGAATTAGTGGGTGAAAGAGCTGGTTCTAGTGTTAAAGTACTTCCACGGTAGGAGGGGAGCGAGAGAACAGGAATGGAGGTGTTGTTAGGGAAGAAAGTTAATACTGGGTTATTACCACGGCAAGTCCAGGAATTTAATAGCTGCTCCTTTAGAGCTTTTTTAATTCATGTGCATGGGTTATTTTTCTGATGGATATGGGTAGCTTGTTCCAGGATAGAGCAGAGCAGTAGCTATATAGGTTTTTGCCTACAGATCTTTTTTAGGCTTATATATTTCCAGATGTTGCTGGTCAGAGCTTCTCAGGGTTCTAGACAGAGTATAAATAGAGATAAGAGATGAGATGCCTAGACAGGAGGTGGGCTTGTTGAGTGTGGAATGAATGATAGTCAGTTCAGACTGTAGTAGTTGTTGGGGGAATTCTAGTCAGTTTAAAGCTTTGAGTGAGAGACAATGATGTAATTTTGATGTCTGGTTAGCTACAAACCTGGCTACTTTTTGGTAAGTGGTTATGAGTTTAGATAGGAGAGTAGATTGTAGGCTAGTTAAGATGTGTGAGCTGTAGAGAAGACTGGGGACAAAGTAGGCATAAGAAAGAGATAGTCGAGTCTTTTGTAAGGAATTTATTATTTCTGTAAAGTAAAGCTAGTTCTTGGTGTGTTTTATTTATGCAGTGTTGGATGAGCAGGTCAAATTTGAGTTGCTAATCAATGATGGTTCCAAGAAACTTGGTGTGAGTTTTCACATTGATGACACTGTTGTTGAGTGATGTGATAGAGAAGGTGGATTTTAGATGTGTGAGAGAGTTTGGTAGGAATAGAAGAAGTTTGGTCTTTTTGGGATTAAGGATGAGTTGGTTATTTAAGAGCCAGTTTCAAATTGAGTTGAAGGAGTTTTGTGTAAGGGTATGTAGGTCAAACAGGGTGTCAGAGGAGGAGATGGTTGTGGAGTCATCGGCATATTGTTAGAGGGAAGAGTGTGAACAGGATGTGTAGAGGTGGTTAGTGAAGATGTTAAACAGTAACAGACTAAGACATGTCCCTTGAGGAACTACCATCATGATATGGAGAAAGGGGGCTATTGAGGGCAGCCATTTAATGATTGCTGTCTGTTAGAGAGATAGCTAGAAAACCAGGAGATGGAGGATCTTGAAAGACTGAAATCAGAGAGTTTGGAAAGGAGCATGGGGTGTGAGTCAGTGTCAAATGCTTTAGAGAGGTCTAGAAAAAAACAAGAGACCAGTGTGTGATTAATCAGTCAATGTACAACAATTAGTAATTAATTCACCTTTTTAAAAATATTTTTCATTTTACATCCATAAGTCAAATCAAATGGGATCACATTATCAAATTTAAGAATAAAAATACTCTTCTTATATTGTAGAAACAACGTTTCCCCATTCCCAATATTTAATGCTCTGGTGAGTTTGTTCCATAATAGAAAGTTTTCAATTTACTTACAGTACTTTGTTTTTCAGTAAATATTACAACCAAACAGTTGGTTTTATTGTCATTATGTATGTTCTAAAATGTTCTTTTATTCCTGCAGCCAATAAACTGTAAAGGCGTCTAAGAGAACTGCCCAGGTTGAACAACTGAAATGACACTTCACATCTATCTTAAAATCGCTAATTTCTTTAAATCTGTTATGAACAAAATAACAAATAATGCATTTTCTACAGGGGACAGTTTCCCTCTGATTTAGCTATTAAATAAATCATATGTAACTTAAATGTAGAGCTTTTCTGCCTGGGCTGAAAATGGTCTTTTCCTGGTTAACAGAGACAAATAAATAAACAAATAAATAAATGCATAGGAAATTAGCATTAAAAAATAACTATGACATAGCATATTCCATGTTTTTCTTTTCTTCTTAAGAACATGCAATGAGAGAGGCATCAAACACAAGTTTCTCCACTGACTGATCCATTTAAAAAAATCCAACATTTTGTAACACAAGAAACAATCTGATAAATCAAAGATTAAAAATGAAAACCAAAATAAAAATGCATAGCGTTCATATCTAAAGACCTCAAAGACAACACACAGCTAGTATTTACTTCAACATCATTCTTTCCCATTGAAAAGGACCTGGCACATATATGCCTTATAAACATCCTTATCATAGTGTCCTCTTTTTATAAATAGCTGTTCCAATTTAAAGACTTCATTCAAAATATGTTATTTTCTTGCACAAAGATGCTTTTTATTGAAATATTCACTTTTAGGTATGGAAAACATTAAATGTTTAGGAACAAAGCTGAGGCCATGTTAGATAACCAATGAAAGAATCCAATTTATGATATGGTCATAGAAAAAAATAACACAAAGTCACATTCACATAGAAAACATATTAATTTATTACTATATTTTTGTCAGTAAAGCATAATTTTTAATTACTGCATTTTAAGGCATTGTTAATTTCTATGTATTATAAATCTTTGGCACACTTTAAATCTAATTTATTAATGCCTTGTGACCTAGATTATGGCTGAATATATTCCCACAACCAGACCAGTTACCCAGATAATAAATCAAATTAATTCAGTTTAATGAATACATAAATACTAATGGAGTAATGCTATCAAATGAACAATGATGTCAAAGTATAAGGTGGACAGATGCCACCCTTAATCCTACCTACGATTTATTTAAGTAAAAATAAATGACGTGCAAAGACAAAGGACTGTTAGGGCTGCTAGCAAACTTATAAGCTATACCAATAATGTTACTTTAGTTTACCAAATCTTGGAAGAACTAACATCATTACCATGCATGTTAAAGAACCTTTGCAATTACAAAAAATGAATATATTTTATCAACAGAAAAAGAAACATTATTTTACAGACAAGTAGAGAAACTGCATTCTGTTCCTTACTAATGCAGGCTGATCCTAATTTTATCACTGCTCCTGCCCTAACCCAATCACTCACCATACCTTAGAAAATCCATTCAGTAAACCAGGTCTAACCCAACCACTCACCATACCTTAGAAAATCCATTCAGTAAACCAGATCTAACCCAACCACTCACCATACCTTAGAAAATCCATTCAGTAAACCAGATCTAACCCAACCACTCACCATACCTTAGAAAAATCCTTTCAGTAACCCTGCCCTAACCCAACCACTCACCATACCTTAGAAAAATCCTTTCAGTAACCCTGCCCTAACCCAACCACTCACCATACCTTAGAAAATCCATTCAGTAAACCAGATCTAACCCAACCACTCACCATACCTTAGACAAATCCTTTCAGTAAACCAGATCTAACCCAACCATTCACCATACCTTAGAAAAATACTTACAGTAACTCTGCCCTAACCAAACCATTCACCATACCTTAGAAAAATACTTCCAGTAACCCTGCCCTAACCAAACCATTCACCATACCTTACAAAAATCTTTTCAGTAACCCTGCCCTAATCCAACCATTCACCATACCTTAGAAAAACCCTTTCAGTAACCCTGCCATAACCCAACCATTCACCATACCTTAGAAACATCCTTTCAGTAAACCAGATCTAACCCAACCATTCACCATACCTTAGAAAAATACTTACAGTAACTCTGCCCTAACCAAACCATTCACCATACCTTAGAAACATCCTTTCAGTAGCCCTGACCTAACCCAACCACTCACCATACCTTACAAAAATCTTTTCAGTAACCCTGCCCTAATCCAACCATTCACCATACCTTAGAAAAATCCTTTCAGTACCCCTGCCCTAACCCAACCATTCACTATACCTTGGAAAAATCCTTTCAGTAACACTGCCCTAACCCAACCACTCACCATACCTTACAAAAATCCTTTCAGTAACCCTGCTCTAACCCAACCATTCACTATACTTTAGAAAAATCCTTTCAGTAACTCTGCCCTAACCCAACCATTCAATATACCTTAGAAAAATCCTCTCAGTAACCCTGCTCTAACCCAACCATTCACCATACCTTAGAAAAATCCTCTCAGTAACCCAACCATTCACCATACCTTAGACAAATCCCCTCAGTAACACATTCCATTTTCAAGCAAAGTATATCAGAATTTATTTGTAGGGTTTTGGTTAATTGACTGAAAATTGTTTCCCTTTTGAGATTGTCTTTTCTTCAGTGTTTAGGGTTTTTCAGTAAATAGCTGTCCAAAATGTTAGCAATGATCATCTGTGTCTCGATGCCTGTACATCTAGATAAATCAGCATATGCTCATATCTATCTATCTGTCTATTTATCTGTCAACTTTTGCATAGAAGCATACTGAAAGTCTGAACACTGAATGCAATATTCTAAAATGTCAAAATGGCAAAACTTTACAATGTTGGGCTCAGAATACCTACTAATAGCATAAATGTACTACATACATACACTGCACTATTACACAGCCAAGTAAAATCCAGCATCACTGCTCTGTTAGTGAAAGGCAAAAGCAAGCACTAACATAGGTCTTGCAAAGTTAGTATGTATGTGTGTGGAGGGTGATTAAGTCCAACTCTGTACATATGCAGGGGAGTAGATATTTTGATTTCAATATTTTAACATTTCAGAATTTAGGTATTTCAACATTGCACATTTAATATTATGAGTTTCATTGCATCCACTTTGTAAATTTGAAATACTGAAATCTCGACATGTAGTATTTCAAACTTACAAAGCCGCAGACTCACATTTTCAAAACCGGCAGAAGCACAAAATTTAAAATACCAAAGCACAGATATTTTGAGTTTCTGCTTCTGTTGGTACAGTGTGTGGATGTTTAGGTTTAATTTTGGTAAGTTTGTGTGTGTGAGTATGTTGGTTAGGGGTATAGTGTGGGTAAGTGTGTGTTGTGACTGTTATGTGTGTGTTTGAGAGACTGTAAGATGTGTGTGTGTGAGTTTCATTTGTGTTTCTGTTTGTGTGATCTCGTAGTTAGAATATATAAGTGGGGGGTGTATACGTAGTTTAGATGAGTTTGTTTGATTGTGGGGGGGATTGTGTATGTTTATGTGTGTACTGTATGTGTAGTGTAATTATCGGATTTTGAATTTTGCACTTATGTGTTTTCAAAGTTGTGAGTTGTGGTTGCGTTTTTGGCTTTGTGGATTTAAAGTACTGAATTTTGAGATTTCAATATTTCGAAATTACAAAGTGGACCCATTTCATTACATTATTTTTAGTAAACTGACATGGACGCATCTCTCTCTCTCTCTCTCTCTGTATATATATATATATATATATATATATATATATATATATATATATATATATATATATATATATATATATATATATGTGCATGTGTGTGTACATGTGTGTGTGTATGGTCGACCGGTGGATTTTCGAGCGCATATTCCCGAAAGGAGTGCAGCACCATCCCACAATTGCGAATGCAGATGTTTCGAATCGCAAAATCCCATTCCCTTTTTGACCCATGTTAGCACTCGTTTTTGGATGTAGAGCAGTCTGAAATGTCGATTTCAGTGTTTTCGTGACATTCAGACTGTTCAGCATGCCAGTATTCGCTAATAAAATTCGTACATATACTGGTTCGAGCACTGTGTCCTCGACCATATGATGGTAAACTGATATATATATATATATATATATATATATATATATATATATGTATATATATATATGTGTGTGTGTGTGTGTGTGTGTGTGTGAATATATATATATATATATATATATATATATATATATATATATATATATATATGTGGGTTCACTTCACTCTGTCAACTTGTCAGTTCCAGACAGTGTAAAGCGACTGGAAAATTTGTCAAATGCACTCCTTATTGAGAACTGTAGATGTTAAAAGAAGGGTGTGTGGATAAGGTAAGTGTGAGTTTGGATTTTTAATGCCAAAGCTTTTGGACAAACTGACATTTTTGACATTAGGGAATGAGAGTATGTGTGCAGAAAGGTTCATGGGTTTGGATTACAGTAAGGGCTAGGGAAGGGGATATATTTAGTTTGGTGCATATGTGCTACTGTATTTGGTGTGCATCTGAGTGCCTTATGTAATGTTATTGCTATGCAAAAGGCATTTGTACAGTTAGGTGAAGGATTAGAGTTAGAGGTACAGGCAGGTTTAGGGTTAGGGTTAGCATGTTTTAAAAATGCATTAGAAGTGGAACATAATAACTGCCCTGCCGCTAACCTCAATCCTACACGTTACTTTAGCAAAATCGTTTCCATGTCTTTAACACTAATTGGCAAAGTATGTCTGAACTTATTGGTAGAATTTTCGTCAATGGATCACAAAAGGAAACTATTTTCCTTTTGCAATCTTTTTTTTCATGTCATGAGTTTCTGGTAAGTTGGTTTTGAAAATGCCTGCATCAGTCATCCGTGTTTCAATGCTGGTGTATCTCAATAAATTGACGTATACTCATATATCACAACAGTTGTTTTGTTCAAACATTCAAATGATCAGCCATGAAGTGATAGCCCTCTTTGTCTAATATTTTAATGGTCAGCTTTTGTTCAGGAACAGGCTGTACTTTCTAAATGCTGTGTCCTTTCATGCAGCTTGTATAATCATGGATTTGGGTTATTTAAATAACAAGGTATAAGAGTAGAGTCCCCACATTGAGGGTGTGGGAGACTGAAGCATCCCACATAAAAGTTTTTTTTTTTGCTATTTTGATAGTTGAGTTTGAAATATAGTGCATATATGTTATGCTTTTCAACTGTATGAGTTACCTTGATGTGGCACTTAATTCATTTTTGAAGTTTCTTGAACAGCAAAAGTATAAAAAATGATTGCACATTCAAAACATTCAACTGTTAGATAGTGTTTCAGACTCAGCTTTTCCTGGAAGATTCTTGTAATGGTCGATCAAAATGAATATAAACATATTTAATTTTTTATATATATATATATATATATATATATATATATATATATATATATATATACACACAGAGAGATAATGTAATATCAACATTTTCAAAAAAGAAAACCCAAACTTCAAAATATCGATCTTTAGATTGATATTAAAAAAATGATACGCCAAAAAAGAAAAGCATTTAAATCAATATTATCCAGGTGTGCAAGCCCCCTGTACCCCCCTACATTGCTTGCAACTTATATATACAGCTTCAGCATCACACATCATTGTGGAAAGGTAAATTTCCAATCTCCATTGTATCGAGAACTTACACAGACTATAAATACCTGCAACCATAAACAGATAGACTGATTAATAGATAGATAAATAGATAGACAGGTAGATAGATAGATAGATAGATAGATAGATAGATAGATAGATAGATAGAAAGATAGATAGATAGACAGACAGACAGACAGACAGACAGACAGATAGATAGATAGATAGATAGATAGATAGATAGATAGATAGATAGACAGATAGATAGATAGATAGATAGATAGATAGATAGATAGATAGATAGATAGATAGATAGATAGATAGATAGATAGATAGGTAGATAGAGAGACAGATAGACAGATAGGTATAGATATATACCTATCTAACTACATATATAAACATAGTATGTATATATATATATATATATATATATATATATATATATATATATATATATATATATATATATATATATATATATATATATTTTGTTTGTTTCATGTCTGTATTTATTTTATTTACATGATGGATGCTGGTTTAGAACACTGATCAAACCATTATAACAAAAATTGTTCAAAACACGTAATTAGAAACAAGGTAATTAAAAAATTATAAAGTGCATACAACAAGATAAACTACGTATAATATTTGGAAGTGTAGAGGTACACAGATTATATACACACAGGTGTATGTGTCTGTCTGTGGTGTGTATGCGTGTGTGTGTGTGTGTGTGTGTGTGTGTGTGTGAGAGACAAAGAGAGTATGAGAGAGAGAGAGACTGTCTATGACAGACAGAGCTAGAGAGAGAGAGAGAGAGAGAGACAAAACAACACACACTATATATATATATATATATATATATATATATATATATATATACATATATATATATATATATATATATATATATATATATATATATATATATATATATATATAAATATATATATATATATATATATATATATATATATATATATATATATATATATATATATATATATATTTTTTTTTTTTTTTTTTTTTTTTGCATATATAGGTCTACTCACTAAAAGAGCAGCCCATACATTGGGTCATATTTTAGAAGACCGAATGTTTAGGTGATCAAACACCTAAACATTGATCTTCTAATTTCGAAAGCAAAAAACAGTGACCTGCCAGTTTAACTCAGGGAAAAATTTCCCTTGGCCATTCGCCAGAGTTTGCTATTTCCCTATTGTTGAGCGATCTCGGAGTTGGTATATTTAGTTAGGGGGAGTGTGGGGGGTGAAGCCTCCCACTTAATTTAGATGTAAAGTAATGTTTTTTGTGTTGTGGCCGAGGGATGTGTTTCCCTGGGACGTTCGACATTGCGCAGTTCGATTTTAGAAGATCAATGTTTAGGTGTTCGTTCACCTAAATGTCCGGTCTTCTAATATAGACCCCATACATCAACATCTGAATCATCAGCCACAAAAGCTCAACAAATTGATTAGCAGTACATTACCATGCATGCGCCAAGATAGAAACTCATTGCCTGTGATTTTCAAACAAGCAAAAAAATAACAAAAACAAATAAAACCATTTTTGCAGCAGTCATAATGTCCTGCACCCCATACTCCCAATAATTATATATAATAACTCTAATATAGTATAATCACTACCTAGGGATTGTCACTCTAGTGTACCTGTTGACCATCTGCATATATCAACCAAATAAAGTTTAAGAAACATTGCTGTGTCATATAGTAATGTAAAATAGTGCAGAAACAGCATGACAGTGAAATACTGAAACATGAAGCCAGGTCATAACAGCACAGCTGAAAAATGAAAGAGAATCATTTGAACATACACCATGCTGTTCCTGGTAAGTTTACAATGATACTAGCAATTCTTTCACTATGTTGAGTGACATATACAACAGTGCAGTTTATTGAACCATTTCTTAAAAGTGTACAAAACTAAGAAGAAAAGACCATGAGGAGATAGAAGTTTTGCAAGTAACTTATGCAAGCAGAATTTTAGATAACTTAGCTGGTGATGTAGAAACAGTGCATGAATGTTGCCGGAATGCAATCAATATCTTTGCAATGGATAAGTTACTTAAAAAAAAATGAAAAAAAATACATGAATATTGTCAGGAAATAAATGGCTTGGCTGGAAACTGTGTATTAATTTTGAAAATACACATTTTACCATTCAGTGCAAAGGGGTCTATATGACTAGACCGAAAGATCACAACAGTGAATGTATGTACATCGACACATTTACGTCGATGTACATAAAGAGTGGAAGACCTAAACAGCGAAAACCAGAATGCCGAACGTGTTTCATATCCAGCAGCACAGTGGTGGAGATAAGGAAATATATCCTTTTTCCCACTGTAGTGCAATCTCGAAGTTGGTATATTTAAGTAGGGGGGGTGGGGCAAAGCCCCCCACAAGGGGGATGCAGGGGGCTTGCCCCCCTGCAAAAGCTAATTAATTTAATATTTTAGTTTAGATTTTATTTTTATTTTATTGTTATTTATTTTACATTTGTTTATTTTACATTTGTTTACCGGGCTAGTCCAACTGGATACATATCCATTTTCAGCAGAGGCCCAGGGAAAAAAGCTCCAGAATAAGCATACAACACATTGATTTACATACAGAAATACATTTTTGGTAGAAAAAATATTCAGAGAAACAAATTAGACATACAAATAAATTAACTAATTCGATGAAATGCAATTAACAGAAATATGGATTAATTAAAGACAATGTACAGGAGAAGATAGAAATTGTAGGATCTAGAGATATATGAGAAGAGAGAGACCATTAGGGAATGGCATGAGGGAGAACCTGTATGGTGCATTATGATGATGAAACACGTTCGGCATTCCATTTTTCATCGTTTAGATGTTTTGCTCAGTATGTACATCAACGTAAATGTGTTGATGTACATACATTTGCTGTTGTGATCTTTCAGTCTAGTCATATAGACCCAGTGCAAAGTATAATATCTTGATAGAATATACACTCAGAAATTTTGGTTTTTAATGATGCAGAAAAAAGGCTTTGAAATTAGCAGGACTGACTTATTCTGTCATTACGTTAGCACCAAATTGGCAAAAGTCATACTTTATTTGAAACATCAGAGCTTATAATTGCTTTAGTTCAAACTTAGTGGCTGTCTCAACTCAATATACTTCAAACAGCTGCATATGAACATCTGGCTGTGATTTGTACTTGCATGGTGTAGAGGAAGTCTCAATGCCGCAGGGGACACTAAGTAGTCAGTAAACACAAACATGCAAAACATTGAATCTGACATTAGTACATTTATGCAGTGCCCTAGTTACCTATTTGTCAAGAAATAAACTGTCACAACTGTGCAAAAACAAATTATTTGCATGCTTGTAAAAAAGCTCATATAGTCAAGCAAAAAAGAAAGCATAATTTGCTACAAACTAATGATGTTTTAATGACAAACTTGCACAAAGCCACAGCAGAAAGCTAATGCATATTATCGGAAGTTAAAGCTGGCAGTTCGAAAGCTTTACTGATTTGTCAACTAGCATTGGTTGCATTCTGGGTCCATAAGCACTAACTTAATTCCTGATATTTCTCCAGCTATATATGTACCAAGGAGAGTTCTGGTTGCTGGAAGACATATAATAGAGAAAGTATTGAAGTGTCTGAAGCAGTTGAAAGTGATAATGAAACAAACTGATCCTGCCTCATGATTAAGTAGCATGCTTACTGTTGCTAAACCATATAAGTTTGAATCTCTGGAGAACTATGAGATCTGAACAGGGAAATTCTAAGGGTGCATTATTCCACTAAGACTGTTGAAGCGGTTGTAGGAAAAATGCCAAGATCCAAATATTTATCTGAACTTGATGATAGCTAGGGCTTCTGGCAAATCAGAATTGAACCAGACAGTTAAAAATTGTGTGCTCATTCAGCTCACTTTTAGTACAATATGGATTATTAAAAATGCCATATTGGTACCCTTGATCTTAAATTGCACAGATTATTGGGGATCTGGAAGATGGTAGCAATATCAATGATGACATGAGGACTTTTCGATGAAACAGACTGGAACCAAATGACAGGCTAAAAAAGTTGCTGAAAAGGCTAAGGCCAAGAAAAAGGCAAAGGTCAAATAAGTGTGACTAGTGCAAATATATAGAAATTGTCTTGATGCCAGAGGGCATGCAACCTGATCCAAAGAAAGTGCAACATTAGTTCAAACTGAATGACAATCAGAATAACAATTATCCATATAACTTCTTGGCATGGTTCACTAATTATCCAAGTTTATTCCAAACATGCCAGAAGTTATTATGCTCTTAATATGGTTGCTTGACAAAGACATATAATTGCACTGAGAGCAGGGATAAGGACAGATTCACAGTGTTGGATGAAATTAGTGACATAAACTTCAGCTCTTCATTATTATGACTAGATTAAAGTCACATTGCATTGCAAGTGGATGCCAGCCTCTTATTTCAGCAGTATAGTTCTACAAGATAGACAACCAAATGGTTACTGTCTCACAGCAGTGACACTAGCAAAAACAAGATAAACTCATATTGAAAACAGGCATTTGGCTATTGTGCATAACTATGAAAGTTTCATGAGTATGTGTGTTAGACAGAAGTTGTACTGTGACAGATACGTTATTGCAGAGTATTGTTCCAAAGCCTTTGCACTCAGCATTATTACATCTTCAGGGAATACTGCTGGCTTTACAGAAGTATGACTCAAGATTGTGTCTAGATCAGGAAGAGAGATGCATACTGTAGAAGCATTCCATACATCTTAAACGTCAGATAAAATGCTGAATCAAAACTTGGAAATGACATCAGTAATTCCCTGTGTGCTAGTAATTAATGAAAGCTGTAAGAGCTGGTATAGTGTATGCAGACACAGAAGTGCAGATAATAAGAGAAACAGTAATACAATTATGGTCAACTGAAAAGTAAAAAAAAAAAAAAATTACAAATGCAAATACAAATGTACTACATGTATTGTTATGGGAGTAACTAAGTACAGGACTGTTTTCTCAGATCAGATGGAATAATTTAGCCTAGCCAGCTATGAAAAGAAATGATTGGAATGATTCATAAAGTAAAACGTATAATGATCTGCCCAGAAATGACTCATCAGATTGATATAATGATAAAGAGTAGTCAAACGTGTAACACATTTCCCAAAGAGTAGCATGAAACATGAAATGATACCACCTGACATTCTTAAAAGGACATGGCTTGAACATGCTACTATATTGCTTCAGTTTAAGCACTATCATTGTCTGATTTGTGAAGATTACTATTTAAAGGTTATACTATGAAACGCAGGATTCCTGAAGGTTGTTGTACTGAAAGGACAAAGAAAACTGTCTCAAATTTAAAAGGGCAGGATAAACCATTGAACATATGTATACCAACCACATGGTCACACCAAGCTGAAGAAGGGAGAAATCTCCCAAAACAAGGAAATCATTGCCTGCAAACACTTATAAGCTACACCAGCAATGATTTCTTATGGGGAACCACATTTGACGTTATGTCATTCACCTTTTTTGCAATTAATTTTTTTTATGGGGAACCACATTTGCCATTATATCATTCATCTTTTTTGCAATGATTTCTTATGGGGAACCACATTTGACGTTATGTCATTCACCTTTTTTGCAATGATTTCTTATGGGGAACCACATTTGATGTTATGTCATTCATCTTTTTTGCAATGATTTCTTATGGGGAACCACATTTGACGTTATGTCATTCACCTTTTTTGCAATGATTTCTTATGGGGAACCACATTTGACGTTATGTCATTCACCTTTTTTGCAATGATTTCTTATGGGGAACCACATTTGACGTTATGTCATTCACCTTTTTTGCAATGATTTCTTATGGGGAACCACATTTGACGTTATGTCATTCACCTTTTTTGCAATGATTTCTTATGGGGAACCACATTTGACGTTATGTCATTCACCTTTTTTGCAATGATTTCTTATGGGGAACCACATTTGGCGTTATGTCATTCACCTTTTTGCAATGATTTCTTATGTGGAACCATATTTGATGTTATGTCATTCACCTTTTTTGCAATGATTTCTTATGGGGAACCACATTTGCCGTTATGTCAGTCACCTTTTTTGCAATGATTTCTTATGGGAACCACATCTGATGTTATGTCATTCAC
>NC_056744.1:428674949-428707449 GCF_019279795.1 Protopterus annectens | reverse complement strand
TATGAAGTAAGTTGAGAGTAAATATATCTTTCCAAGATTTTGGATAAGGGTGAGAGAATGGTGAATGGTCTAAAGTTTGTGAGCTCAGTTGATGAGCTGCCTGTATTGAGAGATATTACATAGGACTTTTTTCCATAAGGTGGGACATATTTTTCTTGGATAGAGAACTTTATTAGAATCAAAACAGAATATGCAAGGATAGCAACATTGAGTTTGAGGTATTCAGATGAAACTTGGTCAGGGACAATGGTTGGCTTAAGGATAAGTACTTTATTTTTATTGTGGATGTTGGCACTGAAGTGAGTGTGAAGGTTTGTTGTGGCTACAGTGACTGGTGTGGGATAGCTGGATTGTGGTGATTTTGTTTTGCAGGCAGAAAGTTGCTGTATTTATAAAATGTGAGTGAAACTGTGAAGCAATGCTTTGAGAGTTATTGGTTGGTGATTGGCTGGGTTGGATTGATTTTCTAGGATTGAGCAAAATATTTAATGATTTCCAGAAGGTTTTTGGATTGTTTGATGATGAATTCTGGGTTTTGTTATCATAAGTTTGTTTGTACTGCATTTAGGCGTTATTTGCTGTGGTTCTTAGCTGCCTATATTACAACAGGGATATTTGAGTTGAGTCTTGGTTTGTAGCCATGACTACTTCCTGGCTTTATTTGTATGTTGCAATACATATATATATATATATATATATATATATATATATATATATATATATATATATATATATATGTATAGATATATATATATATATATATATATATATGTATAGATATATATATATATATATATATATATATATATTTTTTTTTAGAGATAATGCATTAAATGTGCCTACTGCTTCATCAGTGGGAAGAGTTTTAAGTTGAGCCCAGTTGATCTGGAGCAGGCTGGAAGTAAAACTTTCTTTATTGAAGTTACTGAAGCCAATTATTCCAGAGAGCAATCAGTTTATAGCTGGTAAAGATCAAAAAACAAAGAGGCACAAAGTAGAACAGGTTTTCTTTCATGTGCTGATGCTGACACAAAGAAGCTAGGGAGACAAAGTAACTGCCATATACAGAGCAATCTATCAGTCAAATGAAAGGACAATGGCCAATGAAGTGAACTGTCCTTAAAGTGCAAGGACTACTCCTTTAGGGGGGAATGTCACAGCCACTTTCCAGCAAAGGACAGACAAATACTTGATTAGTTAAAGTTAATACACAGCAATGCTCTACATGTTAAACCTGCTTACATTGAGCGATGGTTATATTTTGAGAGAAAACTTTCATAGAGGTGCACCTGCTATAGGGTCAGGGACTGAAGTAATGATGACCACAGACACTGGAGGGAAAGAAAAGAGAAAAACTCTACTAAACTGAACTATTTATACTTTATATTTATATACATATACATATATATATATATATATATATATATATATATATATATATATATATGTGTGTGTGTGTGTGTGTGTGTGTGTGTGTGTGCGTGTGTGTGTGTGTGTGTGTGTGTGTGTGTGTGTGTGTGTGTGTGTGTGTGTGTGTGTGTGTGTGTGTGTGTGCGTGTGTGTGTGCATGTGTATACATAGTGAAAAGTGATACATTGTGATGAACAAAGTTGCTAGCTGAGACTCCTTACTCCAGAAAAAAAGAAACACAAACTGTAGACGAGCCCAGGTGAGACTTCAAAGTAGCCAAGCATATATAACTTACTTAGAAACTGATACATCTTTATTGAAAATAAAAGATATTAAATAGATGTGCTCATTCATGCTTAACTGGGCTTCTTCAAACCTAACTCCATTTTACATGATATGCAGCATTTTATGTGCTTCAACAGAGTTAATTCGCTTTCATCTCAGGTAATAAAGTATAAATCATAAGCAATATGACCATGCTACTATGGAATAGGCCACATATTTTACACCTGTTCTGCATATCTACTCATATTGGTAACTAACAGTTTATAGCTTATGTGCTACATTCTTGTTCTGTGTGGCTAGTGCCTAATCAACAACACACTTGTCACAGACAATTTATATCCATTAGTATCTCTCTTACTCAAAGTGTCATTGGGACAAATAAATGGGAAAACAAAAATTCTCCATGGTTTAGCACCCACATCCCTCATGGATAGGGGTATCAATAAAGTGTCCCATCATATCTTTGCTCTCTCTGCTTCTGGGTTATTCACATGCAAAATATAAGGGCTAAAAACAACTACTACAAGAACGTAATACTAAGCTTCTTAATATCCTCATAAATCAATAGCCTATTAGTTAACTATGAAGCTATCAATTTATGAACCAATAATTCCTCCAGAAGATATGCACCTATGCCTAAATAATCACTAGTAATCACCTGTCGGTGTTATTTACTACACAATGCTGGTGCATTTTTTTGATTTTCCTCTTCACGTTGGTTAAGAAGGTCATGGTGATATGTTTTCATATACCTATATTTATGCCTGCACTGCTCACTACAGCCCTGGCAACACAATACCAGACAGCTATTTTTTACAGGGAAACTTAGTAGGTGTCCTCCAGCTGGCATTGTAGGTGGTCCCTATAAAGGAGGTACAAAAGACTTATGCATCTCTCCTGTACCACACTTAACACCCTCAGACGTCACGGCTACTTTGCAGGTTACACTCCAGAGGAAAGTGATAGTGGAATCAAGTCAGCACATAATGGGTGTCACATGATGTGCACTGGTTTGCGGCAGGACAGTGCAATCGAGCCCAGTGCCACCACATAACTTCCTAATATCAAATAGCATGAAAATGTGCTGTATGGGGGCACACTGACCTAAATGCACTTGCCTCATACAGTCGACATCTCTGTGCATGATTGCACTGCAGCCCACCTAGGATTTATAAAGCTTATTAATTAATCCACAGTGCTATAAGGTCAAGAACCTGCCCATGCATGCAATTTGTGCTTTTCAGTTATGTATGCATGCGCACTACCAGGCACAAAATTCAGAGCACAGTCATATGCATTGTGTTAAAGCTGTGATTCAGCAAAATTTACCTCAAATGCCTCAAAATTGCATTAAAAAAAAGATATCTCACAGAGTTCATCACATTACAAAATATTGTTGGAAGAGAACCGAATAGTAGTGAATATTAAATAAGTTGCTTAACAGAAGAAAGACCTGTCTATACATGATTTGGGAAGGGTAAATGAAATAGACATGTAAATAGAATATATAATAAACATTAATACCAATTTTGCTGAATATATGTTAAAGACTATATCCGCAGTGGTACAGCAGTAGCATTGTTGCCTCACAGCAAGAGGTTCTCCTGTTCGATTCTCGGCTGGAGTGCCTTCTGTGTGGAGTTTGCATGTCCTCCCTGCGGTCGAGTGGCCCCTGAAAGACATGCATGAATGGGGGTGCCTTCGCTGAATGTTGGGCATTGGGCTAGCAACTCGGCACCATAAAAATCGACTGCCAATCATTAGAGGACCGGAGTTTCACTGTGGCGACCCCTAACCGGGAAAAGCCAAAAAAAATATGTTAAAGACTATAAGAGAACATAGCTTCAGAATTATCACAAATAAATGTCAACATATTAAAAGAAAGAATCATTTTTAAATTACAAAGGCAAAATGAAACTAAACTTAAATGTATTCATTAAAAAAAGAAACAAGCAAAACAAAATATCTGAGACCAATTATGTGCATTATATACAAAGCGTAATAGGCTTTCATGTATAATTTGTCAAAACTATTGCATATGAAAGAATACAGTTTCAGACTTCTGATAAGAAACTAATAATCCGTCTAGATATTTTAACAAAATGATAAAGATGAGTTGTATTTTGAATAATTCTGTTTAACTGGTATGCCTGCTATCTTAGAACAAAATTTTAAATTAGGTTGTATTTCCCTAGCCTCATATTTAATTAAACATCATACGCAAACTGACAAACTCAAGGTAGCCCATCTTTTCTTAAAATGCATTTTCTCAGCAGATGCTTATATCGGCTATCTTTCTAACATTTACACTGTCTTACTTTTCTTTTTTAAGGAAGATCTCTTCCAAAAAAATGCCATCCATAGCCAAAACATGTGCCACCCTCATCGATTACTCAGCAGTTAATTTTGCTTTCTTTGCTGATTTGCTGGCATCACATTGGGGTCAGCAGAATCCTTAACTCAGTCTTTTGATTCTGTAGTATACAGAGAGAGGATTTTCAGATTAGGGCAGCTTTACATGTATTTATTGTCTAATTTTCAATTTTAAAGTTAGCTACACATTGTTGGCTAATACAGCCTTCATACCCCCATACATTCTGCATTTCTTTTATGTATAAACAAATGTGAAAGCTGTCTCTCATCTGGTCAGAATAAAACAGACGGACATTCATAGGTTCTGTTCAAGCAGCTTTATTACACACAAACACATCAGAAATGAGGCGTTGTAACTTAAACTTAAACTATAAACAGACTGACTACTGCACTCATACATATTAGCACTCTGGCTGTTCTCTCAAAATGGCACTGCTGCTTGCACATGCTCAGTATTTTATATGCATGTGCTGCATCTGGAAATGCTTCTTAAAGGTACATACATATGCTCTGATCTACATCCTCCCTCTTTGAGAAATAGACCTTATATGAAATGACAGTATTCAATGACATATAATTTACAGAAATTATCTTTTGACATGCAATTATACAAAATTAGACACATAGAAAACAATTATATCCAAATTGCTGTGTATTTTACACTAAGTCTTGAAATATGACCTAATGTGTAACATAAAAGTCAGAATTGGATCTAGCAATAGGGACTGTCTTCATGTTCAAATTTGGGGATATTATCAGGAAAGGGAAAGGGTTCTGTGACACGTTCTTCGATATGAACATTGTCAGGGTTGCTCTGAGATCCAGACTCTCTATCACAGGTACGATATTGCAATATCGTTTCTGATATGGGAAGATGATGTCTGTGGTTTCTCCTGTACTCTATACCCTCAGATTCCATTAAGTAGGATCTTGGCTCAGTATGTATATCTCCCACTTGGCCAATTCGATCAAAGCCTTTTGCCGTTTGCATCCTCACTGTCTCTCCTTCTTTTAAAGGATGAAGAAATCTGCTTGTTTTATCATAGCTTGACTTCTGAGAAGAATGCTTCTTAAAAAGTTAGGCTTTGATTGCTATGTTGTTTTTAGCATTAGGCACCAACAAACGAGACCTGATAGGCAAGGCTGTTCTGGTTTACCTAGATAGAAGTCTGTGAGCAGTCGAACCTAGTAGATTGTCATGGGTATATTTCTGAGATTAAGTAAATTCAAGAAGATATTGGTATTGTCACACTTTGACCTCTCCAGCAAATGCTTTGCACTCTGTATTGCACGTTCAGCAAGGCCGTTTGACTAAGGATATTCAAGACTACTAGTAACACGGATAAAGTCCCACTCTTTAGCAAATCTCTGAAACAATTGACTGGTAAACTGAGAACCGTTGTCAGAAATAAGGTTGTGGGGACTACTATGGAGTGAGAAATGACACTTCATCTTAGTAATAACAGCACTGGATGTTAGGTTAGGTAGCAAATCGATCTCAAACCAGTTTGAATAAGACTCTACCAATACTAAGTAATGTTGACTGTTCCACTCAAATATGTCAGTTGCTACTGTTGACCAAGGTAGTAGAGGAATTTGGCTTAGCTGAAGTGGCTCTTTTTGCAAATGCAGCTTAGTACTGTTGCACACTGAACAAGAAGAAAATACGTTATCAATGTCTTTTGCTAGAGAAGGCCAAAATACTAGTCCTCTTGCCCATCTTTTGGTAGAATTGGAACCTGGGTGGTCACAATGTAAACTCTGAATGTATTCACATTGTAAGGAAGTAGGAACAACAACTTTTGGACCTTTGAAAATGATACCATCTTCTATCAGCATCTCATCTCTGTATGGAAAGTAAGGTTGCACTTTTGGTAGTTCACTGGATTACTTTGATGGCCATTCTACATTGATGAAATGGTTGAGCTTTTGCAAAATTTGATCAGTCTTTGTATGATCTCTCAGCTCATCAAGTCTCGTGGTAGAAAAATGACACACTTCCATGACATCAAAGTCAAAATTCTCTGCATCAAGTTCTTCCGTAGTATTTCTGGGTGATATGGATAAGGTATCAGCCACATAAAAAAGTTTACCCTTTGTATAGACCATTTTGAAATTGCACTTTTTCAATTTGAGCATCATTCTTTCTAGTCTTGCTGGAATGGAATGCATGGGCTTCTCTAAAATAGTAACTAGAGGTCGATGCTCAGTTTCTGTCTGGATTGCTTGGCTATACATATAATAATGGAACTTGAAACATGCAAACACAATTGCCAAAAGTTCCTTCTTAATTTGAGAATACCGCATCTCAGTTTGGGTAAGAGTTTTAGATGCATAGGCAACAGGTCTGCCCTCTTGAAAAATAACTGCACCAAGAATGAACTTTGAAGCAACACAGGAAAGAACTACTGGTTTGTGGATATCATAGTGTCTTAATATAGGTGGGTTAGCAATTTGCTGCTTGAGGTTATTGAACACCCTCTGGTGTTGTTCTAACCATGACTATGCAACATTTTTTGCATGTCAGCTCTCTTAAAGGTGCTGATAACTCAATAAAGTCAGGGATAAATTTGCCCAAATAGTTAACCATATCAAGGCAACGTTGTAGAGCTTTGACATTGTCTGGAGCTAGCATCTCAAGAATGGCTGCTTGTTTAGAAGGATCTGGTCATAAGCCTATACTGGTAAATAAATGACCTACATAAGTATCTTCTGGTAATCTGAATTTGCACTTCAGAGGATTGAGCTTTAAATTCACTTCACACGCTCTGTTCAGAACTTTCCTGAGGTTTCTGTCATGCTCTGCTTCACCATTACCTCCAACCAGTAAATCATCAATTGTTATTGCACATGAGTAGCCTGAAATAAATGTGCTCCATTGCACACTGAAAGAATTCACTGGCAGAATTTATTCCAAAAGGCATGCTGAGGAATATGTATCTACCAAATGGGGTACAGAATGTAGTCAGTAGTAAAGATCCATGATCAAGCAACATTTCTCATAATAAACTCTTTGCATCTAAGACAGAACAAACTGTGGCATTTGGCATGAGAGTTGCAATTTTCTCGACTGTACACATAGGATGATGAGGTATTTTTAATGCCTTGTTCAAATCTCTTGGGTCAATGCATATTCAGATTTCAGTTGGTTCTGTGGTTGGACAAATCGCACCTTTCTGCACCATTTTGTCTAACTGGACCTTAACTTTGTCCTGCATGGCTATTGTACATCTCCTTGCTGGTCTGACCACTGGACTGACCTCTGGGTCTACTTTCATGGAGTACACAACTGGAAGTTTGCTTAGCTTGTCATCAAACACATCAGCATACTCTGAGAAAATAGTATCACTGAAACTGGAACTGGGACATGTGCTTACATGATGTACTTTATTGTAAAAGAAAGCAGTTTAATTCTTAAACTGTCTCTGAGACCTAATAATGACTGTAAGTGTCTTTGGACTACATAAAATTGCAAGCTGTAACTGTTCCCAGCTGAATAACATGACAGCACTACTGAGCCTCTGGTTTGAATCTCTTCATATCCATAAGCAACAAGTTTCACACAATTAACCAAATTACGTTGCTCACCTCTGTCACCTTCTGCTGACATTACATTACACTTTGAACCAGTGTCTACTTTGAGCTCTGTAGGTTTACCTTTGATTAGGACAGTACAAAATACTTTGTTCTTTGCCAACAAATCTACTGCATTAACCTTTTCACCGACCACTAATACACCATCTATATAGAAAGTAGGGTTGCAGGTCTCTTGATAATCAACTCACTTTTTTGAGTGACCTTTCTTAATAACTGAATGAGGTTTGCTTGATTTACAAAACATTTGAAAATTATTCCATTTTTTTCCACTTGTGGCACTGTTGACCAAATGCTAAGCACTTTTCTCTTTTAAACTCATGGGTGGCTCCACAATTACAATAGTTAACAATAAGAGTTGACTTGTTTTGCTGCCTCACTCTTATACTGAACTGAGCATGCTCCTTTAATTGAACAAATCTTGGAACTTGCCAAAAACCTCCGGGATTTCCTTGCCACACCTACAGGAGTTGCTGCTGCCATGAGCTTAGGCCTCTTTCTGCTTACGTTGTATGCTGTCTACATTTCCTCTAGTAGGTGTTGAAACCATGCTCTTATCACTTGTAAGCATACTTGTGTGCCTTTCTGTGAGCCCATGGATTTAAAAAATCTCTATGGCTTTGCTTAATGTTAAATCACTGTCATGAAGCAAAATCTTTCTCACTGCAGCACTATTAACACCACACACAAGCCTGTCCTTTATTAACTCATCTTTCAAGTCACCAAATCTGCATGTTTTAGCCTTGTTTCTCAAGTCAGTGATATAAGCTGCAAAAGTTTCACCTGGTTTTTGGTGTCTTGTGTAAAATAAGTGCCTCTCTAATGTAACATTTGTCTGGGGGTTGCACATTTCTCTAAATTTATGTTTTAAGCACTCAGTGTCGTCCCTTGATTCAGCTAGTACCACAGTAGGATGGTTTGTTCCCTCTCTTCCATATACTTCTATTGCATACACAAATGAATGCTCTCTTTCAATAGCTTCTGACCCAGCTAAGTTAAGCAAAATGAATGCCCTTGTATGTGCATCTTTGTCAGAAAAAAATGTGTGTGTGAAAAGATCATATTCCTGCTCAAATACTCTCCAGTTCACTGCTATATAATGGTCAAACACAAGTGGACTTGGTCTGTGAAATGCCTCTGCCATATTAACACACAGTAGTGAAGGTGCTTGAGATCATGTACATATACAAATATATATACCAGAACTTTTAATTATGCCCTATAGCACAACAAACTCTGAAATAACTGTACTTTGCCAAATATGTCTTTGTACCACAAAAACACTCTGAAATCACTGTATTTCATGAAACCACTCCTTATCACTGTAAGAAATATTTTGAAATGACTGCACTTTGTGAATAAACTGTACACAATGGAAAAAGCTCAGAGTATAAAACACTTTGAGATGAATGTACTTTGCAAATAAACTGTATACAGCACAAGAACCTTTCAAATGGCTGTACTTTGTGAAATACCTCAGCACAGTGTAAGAAGTACTCTGAAATGGCATCTTTCTGTGAAATAAATGCACACAGCACAAGAACATTTTTGAAATGGCTGTACTTTGACTGTACTTTGCAATATAACTGCACTTTGTACATAGCAAACTCTTTGAAATAATTACACTGTAATAAAGCACACACTCTGCAAACACTTTGCATACTCTGAGATATTTTCAAACTACTCTAGTTAATGCTTTGAATGGCTTCAGTCAATGCAAAATAGTAGTTTGTGCACAAACACAGTCTTTTAATAAAAAACATGCAGTCACCTTGATCTTTAAGCTTAATTTTGCCCTTTTATTGTACTTGTTATGCCTTTTTAATCTCTTATCATGCTCATTATACTTTTCTTGTGCCTGTTTTACTTTAAGCATGCTCATTATGCAAACCAAAGTTAATTCTGAGCCTCATATGAATAGTTTTGCAAGTTTTATCAAATACCGTGGTTTTGAACATTTCATTGAATTATTAATATGATTTGTGCCTTTTGTTTGATTAATAATATGTTTTTTGTCACCCATTTGATTAATAATGTGTTTTGTCCTTTATACATGTGCTGTTTCATTTTCTTTGCCAAATAAATCATTTGTGCACTTTTCTTTACCTTTATCTCATTTCTGGTCCTTTTTCATTTGTCTGTGCTCCATTTCACTCAACTTGCTTTATCTGTCTTCACCTTCAACTCTGCACCTCATGGCTCCTACCAGTAACTCTCTGAATCCCAGTTCTGACACCATGTTGTTTGTCTGGTCAGGATAAAACAAACTTTCATGTGTTCTGTTCAAGCAGCTTTATTACACACAAACACATCAGAAATGAGGCGTTGTAACTTAAACTTAAATAAACTTATAAATAGACTGACTACTTCATTCATACATGTTAACACTCTGGCTGTTCTTTCAAAATGGCACTGCTGCCTGCACATGCTCAGTATTTACATGCACGTGCTACATCTGGGAATGCTTCCTAAAGGTACATACACAAGCTCTGATCTACAGAAGGCACTTTTGTTTCACTGTCACACAAGCTTAGCAAGTGCAACACAAAGTCTCTAACTTTTAAATGTCTCTAATTTTGCCTAATGAAACTAACTCTTACCTTTCATCTAGCCATGATATTTGTAGAATGCCCCTGATTTTGCCTCATATTTTTACCTTCTACATCCCCTGTAAAACTTTTGAATTTCTAGTAATAACTATTATTTTAAAAACTAATGTCAGATATTAGTTTCTTAAAAAAGTTATGCCAATGCAAAACCCGTTTTGTTAATTAATAAACTTACTGCACTCTTGAGTGTGCAGTACTAACATGATATTTACTAACAACAAAAAAACAGAGAAAAGAAACCCAGTCTACTAGTGCAGGAAGTACAAACTTTATATCATCAAGTGATAAGAGTGGTGATGCAAAGACAGGAAGCACTGCCCTCATAAGTACAAGGAGATCCAACATCTGAGAACAGAAATAAAAGTGAAATAAAACAACAGAATATCTAGTTAACTGGATTTGCAGAATGTGTAATCATCCTGTTATCACAGAAGAAAGATAAAGACTGCAGATATGTCTAAAAATGTTTCCACATGATCTTTAAACTGAATTATTTTTTAAATTTTAAGAAATTCAGCTGAAGTTGGAGGTCCTGAGTTTATCCAATTTCTGCTAATGGATTTCCTAGCATAAGCTAAAATGCTCAACAATAATGGATGTATTTTTAATTGGGAAATAAGTGGTATAAAATCATATTTTCAGAAGATTATTTGAGCAAAATTTTAAATCTTTTTTGGACTACAGTACAAGATTTAGCAACATAATCATGAGTCAAGATTGTATTTGAATCATTAAATAAATCATGTTCATTTTGGTATATATATTTCCAAAAATTAACTTTAAAATCCATTTTGTAGTCTAAGAAAAGGTATAATCTGCTAAAATGATTGTATTGCTATAAAACAACTTTTCATAAATATTGTATACATTTGGGAGGATCAGTTGATCGTGAATATCATATTGAATATAGCTTTGTTTGTAACTACTCTTTAATATTTTGAACAAATAACCAGTCCTCATTTTTAATTAAATCATATTCATTTAAAATGGCACCAGTTAACAAAGAACTTTTAAGATGGTTATAACCACCAATAAGACCTTTAGTTTTCCAGTTACTTGATTTTACCTTATTAGTCCCTTCAATTAAACCTTTAGTAGTGCAAAATGAAAATAATAAACATATCAATTTCTTAATGTCTAAATGTTTAAATATAAATTGTCTAACATACTTGTAAATAGTGTTAATGTGTGAAACCTCTGCCTGATTATCGATATTATACTTCAAAATGTTGGATGTGATAATCAACATTGTGTTGTTAGAACTTGTTACTGGATAATCAAAATCTTGAAGTTTCTACTCATTTATTAAAAAACTAAGTGTACGTTTTCCCAGATTGCCTTATATGAGACATCTAAACAGTTTGTGATAATGTTACAAATAGAGGCTAAAAAGTAAGTCTCAACATCCAGAAATTTTAGACCTCCCTTCCATGATCTTACATGGTAAGCATAGTCTACTTGTTTGTTTTGGATAGTATAGAAAGTTAATAGTTAATTTTTGATAATCATTAATTGTTTTTATCTGGTATGAGAGTTGTGGTTTGAATTATATATAATAATTTAGGAAATAAAACCATTTTAATAAAATATAATTTGTCTGCAAATAAATAAAAGAATGTATTGCAATTAGCCATATCAATTAATGATTTTTTTCATAGTGTGATATTTTGATATCCGCTAAACTATGTAGCATCAAAATTCCTAATAACTTAAATTCATTATCATTATTTTAAACAGATCTACCAGATGTCTATCATTTATTTGATTTCAAGTAATGATTTTGTTTTATCTTCATTAAAAGTTAAGCTTGAAACTAATTTGAAATATTTCATTAATGAGTCTAAATAAACAGCCTATTTGTCAATATTAGCTAAAGTCAAGAGTATATCTTCAAACAGTAAAATTTTCAGTTATAACTTTGAGTTATTGAAATGCCAGATGTATTAGTATATAACTGCTTCTACAAGTGGTTCCATTGCCAGAGCAAATAATGGAGTAATAAAGAACAACCCTGTCTGATGCCTCTCCTAATGTTAATTTCTTGAGATAAGATAGAACAAATTTTAACACGAGCAACAAAGTCAGAATAAAGATTTCTACTTAAATTGACAAACATATCAGAAAAGCCAAAAACTTCTGTTATAGCAACAGATAATCCTGATTTATAGAATCATGCTTTGTCTGTATCTAAACTAATAAGTGCATCATCATTTTTTTGAATTGCCATAATCTGATAAAGTTAATATTTTTTAAATGTTATCCTGCATCTGTCTCTTCAAAATGAAACCAGTCTAACTGTAATTAATTAGATCTAGTATGTATATTTTAATATTTGTACAAAAATAGAAGCAAATAATTTAGAATCATTATTTAAAAGAGAAATATGTTGATAATTAATGCACTGCAAAGAGCCTTTATCTTGTTTTAGTGTTGGGGAAATAAAAGAATATTTCTAAGGGGATTAAACTAAATTATTGGACATTTAGATGTGTTTTATGTGAAATTTGAAGAAAAAACAAAGAATGATTTTTACAAAGTTTAGGGAATATTCCATCTATACCTGGTGTTTTTTTTTTAGTTTAAACTTAATATTCATTAAATGTATGGGTTTATATAAAATCTTCAGCCTTCACCCTTCTGTTTCAAATTATTCTTTATGATATTATTATTGTTCAAGAAGTTAAAATAACATATTTATATCTTTTAACTGGGATACTATTAGAACTTTGTTTATTTTAATATATTCTGAATTATTGTAAAATATCTGAAACCACTGTTATTTATTTTCAGATGTTCTAATACCTTGCATTTGAGTTGATCTTGTAATTTTTTGACCTTCTAATAAGATTATGCATTCATTTAGCATTCATCACAAAGGAATTACGATTACTTTTTTCCTAAAGCAATCACAATTTTATGATTTTAAACTTTGCTGACAATTATGTTCTATTTTTTAACAGTTTCTTTAACTGTTTTAGCTTCCTTTTGGAATTTTATTTAGGAAATTTCAATGTAACTTGTATTTCTAATAATCTTTGTTCCATTCTTTCATTTTGTTTTTGCACCAGTCTAAGATTTTCCTTAAATATAAGATTTAAAACTATCCCTTTACCACATTTCAGTATCACAGGATAGCTTCCCATTGCATCCTAGCAGAGCAACATGTTCACTATCCATAGCTCTATGTCAAGTTTATATGTTGTAGCATCATGCAGGGACAGAACTGTTGTTGTAGGCCCTTCATCAGCAGGGATGATGGATACTAGAAAAAGATAAAAGCAACTTAGCTTTCCATGATTATGTATGGTGTCAGATGGTAGTGGACATGATTTCAGTTGGTGGCCATAATAGGCATTCCTCTAGATCTGGTGATAGGTCAAAAACATGATCACACATGCCCTCCAGAAGGCCCATGCCACTGCACAGGATGGGTGGGGTTTGCTATAAGAGGCCGGCCTGACAACATGCAGATATTATTTTTTTCACCTGTCCAGGAAACCAGAAAGGCTTCAATACCTGGCAGAGGTCTAGATGTGGGAGCAAATCTGAATGTACCTGCCTACATCTTTTCTGGTGATGCACCAAAATGGTACTACCTTATGTCAGTAACACAGTTTAGAGGCCCAAAATTACCATAAGTAGACCCATATTAAATGCAGACTCAACAGCATGGCACTCAAGGTTTGTGTGTTTACATTCTTTGTGGGGCAGTAATGGCGCATCAATGGGTGGGAAGATTGTCACATATTAGTGAAGTGACAGACTGGGGTTGATCTTTCACAGGTGTTGCAGTTATAGGGTCTTCTTCTATGGATCAGGGCATGGCTGATGTCAGTGCTGCATTTAATTCAGATCAAAGGATCATAGAATCATAGGAGTTTACTAGGGTATTGACACGGAGGTCATTTCAAGCCTAGCCATTTCATCCCAATGTGATGTCATACCATATATAGTCTAGTCAGTACCTAAGACTGTACTTAGTAATGACTGTCCATGTTCAGGAAGGTTGCGGGAGCTATTCCCAGTAAGAATTTATGGTGTCCCATCCACTCGCCCAGGTTCCTTTTCAACAGTGTAATAGAAGTGCTCTGCCATATATGAATTGGCAGCCTATTCCACAACAAGGAATTCTCCAAAATCCCTCTCCAGCTTAAACATACAAATTACAGATCTTGTCAAGTTCTCCAAAGCTAATTATGAAGCAAAATAACCTCCCTAGCTAAGGATAATCACAAGGCAATCTTTAACTATGTCTCAAATCTAAAAGGAAATACCCCGCTATGAGCTGAACTGAGTTTAGACTAAACCACTCATATTCAACCAGAGGTAATGGCCAACCTGCTAGCTGACAGATTTGGAGCAAACTTCATCCCTCCATCCCCACCAGACATCCCCCAGAGTATACCTGCCAGCACTCTTCAGCCTATTATATTACGACAGCAGATCATATTGGCACTCTAAAAGGTCAAAAATATAGTTATGCATTACTACTGGGCCCCTGATACCCATTCTATACACTTATACATTACTACTGGGCCACTGACACACATTTTATACACTATGCATTACTACTGGGCCCCTGATACCCATGTTATACACTTATGCATTACTGCTGGGTACTGACACCCATTTTATACACTTATGCATTACTACTGGGGTGCTGACACCCATTTTATGCACTTATGCATTATTACTGGGCCACTAACACTCATATTTATACACTTATGCATTACTACTAGGCAGCTAACACCCATTTTATACAATTATGCATTACTACTGGGTCGGTGACACCCATTTTATACACATGCATTACTACTGGGCTCCTAATACCCATTCTATACACTTATGCATTACTACTCAGCCCACACTCTTCTGTGGAAGGACCACCCTTCACTCCTCTTATTGGATCTCTATTGAAATGTTAACACTTGTAATGCTGAGTGCTGACATACTAAAAAAAAGACCAAAATTGCAGGAGAAGGGTGAACATCAAACATTGATCTGCTCATTTATATTTCTTTTCTGCAGTGGCAAGCCTCCCATTATCCCCTGGTGTGGAGGCCAAGCCATTCACTCCCCCTGAACTTATATATACCAACTCTGAGATCACCCTACTCTATGAATCATACCTCAGAGAAAAGGGAATATTACAACAGGGAATATTCTGAGACATGGTCATATTAAACTTGGTATATGCAAGCCCATTTTTCTGCTACTCAGTCTTTGTATTTTAGGACTCACAGAAGTGAGTCGCAACATTTCAAATGGTTACTCTCGATTCTCTGGCCATATCATGCGTTTTAGTCCATATTCTTAACAAACCCCACACCCACCTTTCAATGCATTGCCAATTCCTGTTATTGTGTACCTCCCCTCCTGTTCATATAATGAATACTGTGACCTGCTCTCACATATGTGAGTGCGGTATTACGTGAGACAGCTTTAATCTTTTATGTGTCTAATCTGTCTTATAATATTGCATCAGATATTGCCCCTTTGCCAGTGCAACAGCATATTACATCTGCTTCTGTTTTGCATGGTCTTCCTCTGCAGATGGTTGTCCCAACAGATCTTCCCTGTCACTTTCTCTGCCACAGGTTTTGGTCTGTCTTGTCTTTCAATGCCAATCCCCTGCTCTAGCTGCCTCTATACAGTTATGCTGTGCAGCATTGCAAATTCATGAAATATTTTGTTGCAGATCTCAGGGCTATGCTGCAGTATGCCACAAGAGATATTCATGCAACAAAAGCGTGCCTTCATCTGTCTGAATACATGCTTGGCAATAAATCAAGCCTGTGACTGTGTGGAGTTGTAAAGTGTTTCTACCATGCTCTGTGGTTTTGGGATCAGCTGCACTAGCATAGCTCCTGGGCATATCTGTCATCATCAATAAGATGTCCCTGTGGGAAGCCATTGAGTACAAATTATTGGTATAGACTGGGCATGTGCCAGATGGTGGAAATATGAAAACTGCCTGAATGGAACACATGAACACTGTATATGATAATCTGTGTATTGCATGGAAACTGTGAGTTGATGGAGAAGAGACAGATCTGGTTGATATACTATATTGTTCATGTGGAATAGGCTGGGCCCTGATATCAATGGATGCTTCTAAGTGCACTTGCATCTCAGGGAACAGGATTTTTCATAGAGTACCTACACAGAGTGGTTTCTATTCTCTGTGGTCTTGGGCAATCAGATATGCTTCTGCACATGTTGCAGTATCAAGTCAAGTAATTGGTGTAGTACTAGTGAAACGGATGACTGAGAGACATCCACTATGTCACCTGATTGTTGCTGGAGGGTAACAGTAGTGAAAATAGTCTAACACTACTTTAGTGTCCACAGGGATCAGTATTTCATACAGTCTATGAAATTCTATATAATGATGGCACATACTCTATGGTATTTTTTTTCATATTGCAGCAGTCAACTGTGTCCCTGTAATGGAGCTGATGGTATGTTAGGTAGAACTGGATCCATTTGTGACACCGAGGGTGACAGTATTGTCCATCATGGAAACTGACAATCAGAGCAAAATCTAACATTTGATACCTTGCTACAACAACTGCAATAATTAGCATTGCAGTGCAGTGAAATCTCTTTCCACACTCACAGAGAAATCCCAACATATAAACTCCCTGGTGGCTGTGATTGATCACATAATTTTTAAACATTTCATTATTATACTACCATATTGTTTTCCCTCATTTCCATTTGCAATGTGGCTCCCATCATGGTCACTGGAATAAGATGCACAGTATCCACTGTTTGCATAATGACACCACCTGAGTCTCTGAATCTGCCCCCCTCTGCATGCCTCAGCTCTTTGTGCAGTTTCAGCTAATGCATTCTGCTACTTGTTTCTGAATTCTGCAGAATATATGATATAGCTATTCAATCATCCTCAGCATAAGTGGCTAGAATGTAAAAAAAGAGAACGTCAGCAGTGGTCATTTAAAAAAAATAGGTACTTTTGAATTAAGGCTGTTACCAAGAACCACTTCGTTATCTAGGAACATTGACATGATTTACTCACAAAGGGTACAGTTCATTGACTCATGCTTTATTCTAGTGAAAAAAATGTAACATAAGTTTGTAAACTACATAATGATAGCAAGAATATAACTGTCTGTATAGTTTAGCAAATTTAAAATGCTGTTCTCCATCTTTTGAAAAATGCTGTAAAGACGTGTATCTTTGCCTTTCAAATGCTAGTGTCACTCTGTCTATTACTGTTGTTTGTACATTGGAGCCTTTCAACCCAGGTCTTTTCTGATAATGGACCCTGTAACCAGTTGGACTTTCCCAGTAATCAAAAGTAATAAATAACTAAATAAATAAATGTGCATGGATTATCAGTGCTTATTACATTGGTACATGTCAGTGCAGGTGCACAGGCAATGTTCTTGGATTACCGTGGCTTATTATGTTGGCACATGCTAGTGCAGATACCTGGGAAACATCCAAGGATTAAAAATGCTTTTTTACATTAGTACATGCAAGACCAGATACCTAGACAATGTCCATGGATTGCCCGTGCTTATTACATTGGTACATAGTCTGTAGATACCCAGGTAACATCCATGGATTAGCAGTGTTTATTCCTTTGGTACATGCAAGTCCTGATACCCAGATAATGTCCATGGATTGCCCATCTGTATTACATTGGTACATATGAGTCTGTAGATACCCAGGTAATATCCATGGACTAGCAGTGTTTATTCCATTAGTACATGGAAATGTAGATTTCCAGGTAATGTCCATTGATTGCAAATGCTTTCTACATTGGTACATGCAAGTGCAGATACCCAGATAATGTCCATGGATTAACAGTGCTTATTTTATTGGTACATTCTAGTGCAGAAACTTGATCTATTATACTGTGCATGGCTTTCTATTCAATGCAGACATAAAGCAAAACATATGATTAAAATACTAATGTAATAGCTATAATATATGGCTTCATCTTATTGTTTAATAAAGATTGATCAAATAGTCATAATATGTATAACACATCATAGAACAGCTTGGGTGACAGGATAGAAAGTTTTGAGCATCTCAATGATTTGAATATGATAAACTCAGATGCTAACTTTCACAAGAGGAGATATTTTAGAGCACCTTTAATCTCTGGAAAATTGGGAGGTAACATAGCAAAAAGCAATGCAAGACATCATTACCTTTCAGAAAATGTGATGAATTTATTAGATTTACAACTGAAGTAGTGAGGGCAAACACAACCAGCATAAAGTAGCGGCAGAATAATTCTAAGAAAATTAAGAAGTGAAGGCCAGGTGCCATCTCCAGTGATGTAGAGAACTAAATCCCTTATTATAGCCTAGGCAGCCTGGGTTGGATTGGTGTCTCGGCATTTGACAAAGCTGGTAAGGAATGATGGAAAACCCACCCAGGAGGGTGGTTGAGCCAGCAGTTCCTCAGAGAAGGGGCAAAGATAAAACCAAGTGCCCTGAGGCCAGGGATTACACTTGACAGACCAATGCCTGTCAGTAGCCATCAATGTCTGTGCAAACGTATGCTTTCAGTACAAAGTATGCTTTGTACCGCAAGAATGGAGGACTGCAGTGGTTATCCCACAGCACAAAGCTGAACAATCAACTAGAAACTAACTTATTAGTCTGACTAGTCTAATATGCAAATCCTTGGAATGAATTATCATGGAAGTTATCAACAAGGACATTGTCAACCATCAGACACTGGACTCAACCCAGTCTGGCTTTGTCAGGGGGAAGTTCATGCCTACTAAACCCGGTTGATTTAATTGAACTTGGTATAAACCCCTACAGAACTATCTAGATTAACAGCTGACTGACAAACAGGACCCAGGAACTCAGGAATGGTGAGATCATGCAGACCAGTCACCAGAGGGGTACCTCAGGGATCCATGTTCCTCCTAAGGTCAAGTGCCTTTGGCTGACCAAGTTTGCAGATGATTGCAAACTTGGAGCTATCATAGATTCCCCCCAAGACACAAGCATCTTACAAAAGGGCCTAATACAGACAAATGACTAGTGCCAATGTCACAGACTAAAACTCAATGCTAAGACATACATTATAGTGCCATTTTGGACAACTGCAACCTAGGCTAATTACTGCATCGATAAGACATCCCCAAGAGTTGACACAGTAGTCAGGGATCTGGGAATATATATATATATATATATATATATATATATATATATATATATATATATATATATATATAGTAGAAATCTAACCTTTGACCAGCATGTGGCCATGATAGTAAGAAAGCCATTCTATATCACCCAACTTATAAGTAAGGGCATGTTATCCAGGTCTAAGGAAGTCATAGTGCCACTTTATTTGGCCCTTGTCAGACCCATCATTGAGTAAAATATTATCTCTGACATACACCTGTCAAAACATATGCAACAGTTGGAAAGCCTACATAGGTTCTTACCAGGAGAATCCAGGGTATAAACACATTTTCCTATATGGATTACTTTAAAACCCTATCTTTATATCTGACCTCCTACATGTTACCGAGAGGCATACATGGCATCCTTGGATCCAGTTCAGATGGATTTTTTGCATATCCACAAAATGAACAGCACCATTGCCACTAGGTCCAAGGATTTAAACATTGCTTGTGACATAAATAGGACATGATGTTGAGACAAACATGTCTCAGAGAATTCCCATGCTCTGGAACAGGCACCCCATTCATGTGATGCAGAGAGCATCCCTAACTCTAGTTAAGTATAGCCTTGACCAATGGATGGGAAATCAAAAATTCACCCCAGGTCTGGCTGCCTTGTCTCTGATAAAGATGCAGACAGTAACTAAGTCCAAACTAACATACTCTCCGACATAACCTCTATAATCTTCCCAACATACTTACTAATAAATGCCCATGATACATAGGCACAATTGAGCTGGATTGCATAGCTAGGTTTATAAAGGTTGTAGTGTCTGATAGCCTAGTATAGATGTACCTATAATTCTCATGCTATTCATTTTGTGGACATGCAGAAGGTCCATCAGAATGTGATCTAAAGATGCCTTGTATGCCAGGGATATATTGTTTGTCAGTAGTATGTAGGAAACACAATATAGAGTCAGGGGGTTTGAGGTGATCTGCATAAGACACGCTGTTTATGCCCTGTATTCTTTTTGTAATGAACCTGTGTGAGTGTTCCGGTTTTTGCATGGGCTTGGTCATGTGCATACCAGATGGGGAGTTCTCCTGGTCATGTGCGTACCACATGGGGAGTTCTCCTGGTCATGTGCATACCACATGGGGAGTTCTCCTGGTCATGTGCATACCACATGGGGAGTTCTCCTGGTCATGTGCATACCACATGGGGAGTTCTCCTGGTCATGTGCATACCACATGGGGAGTTCTCCTTCCTCCTCTTCCCTAGTTGCTGAAAAGTTTGCCAGAATATCTTTCAGGATATCAAAAATTTATTCTGCATTGCCTCTTTGTACACATTCCACACCTGGCCTTTGCTTCTGCAACTACCACAGTTGCTGTCTTTCTGGCTAGTCAGTATCTGTTACTCACATCGGAAGACTTTACCCCAGCTACCACTGCATACATGGCCTATTTCTGTAACATGATGCCATACCTTACAAATGATGACCCACTGGTGGGTTCTAAGTTTACTGTCATGAAAAGCAGTGGCCATCTTTTACCACAGCTCTTTTATAACACCTCAGCTACTGAAATCCTAAAATTAATTTGTCCTTCATGTCCTTGGCCTTCAGGGGTACATAGGAGAAGCTCCTCTAGATGCATCAGTTGAAGTTGTCATATAGAATAGCACTGAATCGGCTGTCACAAGTTACCATATCTAGTAGTTTAGTAGTTTAGGCTTCCCAGGCATGTTCAGTCATTACTCCAACTGTCAAACCCAGGTTATAATAGGACTACAAAATACACTATAGACCTTTTATCCAAGATATTTTGGTGCAAAGATTACTTATGAGCTTCCTGGCATTCAGACAATATATCACAAAAGCCTTGTATGGTACTTCCTCAATTTGCACAGTTAAAAACAAAGAAGAGGGAAATGTTAATCCAACATCCAGGGTCACTAACAGTATTCTCATTTTAAGTTGGGCATTGTCAATTATGTCTAATGAGGGAAAGGTTGTCTACACAATGTGACAAAATTGCACTTTTTAAATTTAATTTAAACATATTTTAGTACACCACATATTAGTGAGTGTAATCTCTTGCTGAAGGAGTTAGACTTGCAATGACTCCTATGATTTAGTTGTCTTGATTCATTGTCTGAAGATTAGAACAGTAAATATTGAACAAAAGAGGTCACAGTACTAAGGCCTGTAGGACACCACTGGTCACCTTCATACTCACCGATGAGGCACCTACCACTTGCATTTTGTGGCTTCTGTCACTTAGTTTTCTATCCATTATACCACATAAGGATCTATCTGAAATGCAATAAAGTGCACTAACTGTGCTAGCATGGGGGTGGTATTAAATGCTTTGGCCAGGTCAATGTATACCAGGTGGACAACATAAATGCGTCAACCTGTGTTACATTTTTGAAGACGTCAACCAAATTCATTAGACAGAGTCTACCCTGGACAAAGCCAAAATGCTGTGAGTCTAGTCTGATTAGATTTTTGATATCATAGTTTATCAGGTCTGTGATTATTTGTCCCATGACTTTGGCAATGACAGTTCTTAGGCTGACTACCCTATAATTCTAGGGGTCAGTGGTGGGGACACCCTTATGGACTGGCATCACTATTAATGTGGGCCATGCCTCAGGGACAGAACCAGTGTCTAAACTCAAATAAATATTTTATGTAGTGGCCCTGCTAGGGCTTCTTTAGTACTGTTTATTAAACAGCCAGGTGCATTATTAGGTCCCGTGGAAGAAGTATTTTTAGTCTTGGACAGTATCTTCAGTACATGTTTCTTAATTATGTTGGGGGGATATTCAGAGATAAGGCATTTCTGGGGCAACTGTCATAATGAATTTGTTAGTATGCTGGCAATGTCTACTAGGTCTGCTGAGATAGTTGTCAGCCAATACAGTGAAGGAATGTTACCATGCAGGGACGGAAGGGGCATTGGTACTGGAACAATATCACTAACTCTATCCTGGACAGTGTATGAGTTTATGCAAAATAGTCTTTGCCAGTTTTCAATTTTTCAGTTATGGTAGGAACAATTGTACTGAAAGGCGTTGAACTCAATCTCATGTGGGTGAAATCCAGCAGTGCCAGTGATTACAACTCTGGTCTGAATCTGTACATTGTAAAACTTATTTGGATGTACAATGTGTTAGTGACTACCCAAGGTAGCAGTGTACCTTTACTCAAAAGTATTAAGGCTAGCCATCTCCTCACATATTATTTGTTGGTCAGCTGTGTACATCATGAAATCGTAGCTTCTGTCAGTCACATCTTAGCAAGTAGTATTACTACAGGTCATGAGACTGCGGATATCATAGAGTAGGCGATTCTGTGTGAAATTTGTTTTTTGAACTGTCCCATTTCCATTAAATGCTATACTCTTCTGAACACAATACATTAATAGCAATTGGTATAAATTATGTATTAAATTAACATAAAAAGCATCTGAATACATAATCTGTATTATTTATTGTCAAGCATTGTATTTAGATTTCATGAGAAATTGCCATTTAAATAATGTTTCTGGATCTCTTCTTTTTAAATATTTATACTCATGGGGATTTAAATTAATCAGAATTAAAACAATATCATAATGCATCATAATATTAAACATCCATGAAGGATATAACATTTGTGAAATATTCTATCAGGTCAGGAAAACTGTTCACAGAATTTTTAACTTTTAACTTTTATGAATACAACTTCAAGTAAAATCTTTGAAGCATACCTTGGAAGTGTCCAGATTTTGGAGGGATGCCCCTGATTTGTTCTCAGACTTTTGCTCTATTCCTCCTAAAATCAGAAAGTACACCCTCCTCCCAACAGCTGCTCATCAGCTGTCACCATCTCCTCTCCTCTCCTCATTCACTTGGTCAACTGCCTACACTAACCACGCCTTGACTCAACCTGACCCACATCTGCGGCTGATGAGAAGATGATGGATGCTGATACAACATCATAGTGCTGCCAGGAAGCTTATTTTAATTCCCCCACCCACCCTGTGGTGATTTGCAAATTCTGCAGTTGTTGACTGCAGAAGAAGGAGGCGCACTTCCATATATGCCCAGTCTCACAAAAAGCAATATACTGTTTGGAGAACTATGCTTTCCAGGATCATAATGTTATTACTGCAGCAAGACTAGGCAATGCAGCACCCCCCCCCCCCAAGTTAAGGTGAGCCCACACTGGCTGTTCATTTCCATCATCTCTAACCTTGTCCTTACAATGCCCATATTGCTAGTTGAACGGATCTATTTTGTATAATCATCTTTTTAAAAAAAATTAATTTCATATGATCAAGTTCATCTGGTCAACTGCTTACAAAGTAGAACATCCCCAAAATAGCACAAATAGCATTTATGTATGGGAAAATCCCCTGCTCCCCCCACCACCCTGCTAATTATATACACCAATGCCAAGATCACATTAGAGTGGGGAAAAGGGCATATTCCCTGATCCTACTACACCATGGTCTCAGTGCAATTTATTCCCCTTTTTAAACAGTCAGTCACATGGTCCTGACCATATGAAATTTGACTTTTTTAAAAAGTAGGTCGTATAAAACAGACTCAGTTGAACACAGGTTGCCTAGGGTGCAATAAAAGGTTTATCTCTCTGTACCAAGTGGCTGGGTAAAATTTGAAATTACTCTGAGACGTTCTAGGTTAATCATATGCACATTTAACCTGTTTCCATAATTTGGAACCTTTTCTGCTAAACATTTTTTCTTTGTTTATATTTCTGGAGGTGAAAGTTGAAAGATATACTATGAAATCCAATAGAGTCTCAGAAATTTAAAAGAAGGTCTGTAAATCCATAGAACGTACACTGCACAACTTTTTTTGATAACGCATACTTAGCTTGACAGATAATTGATTACGTTTGATATCATTTTGGTGTACTGTTTATGGTTGCACCTATCTTATTTATTTTTCAGATTAACATTGACTTTCACACACGGAAGGAGATTACTGACAATCTGCATCAACCATCCATTAGCATTTTTGAAAATGCTCAGAAAATTGTCTATAGTCATATGGAAAGAGATTCTTACCCAAGATTTCTGAAATCAGATATTTACAAAGCAATTGCAGAAAAAAGTAAAGCCAAGTAATAATGCTTGTTAAATTGTTTAAGCAGAATACTTTTGATTCTAGTAAAACAAAATAAAATTAACATTCATATTTCCTGAAGATTTATATTTCATTATGTGTTTAAGAAATCAACCATATTGTCATCATAAGCTTAAAAAGTCAACATTATCATATATAAGCTGTGCCTTACATGAAATCAAATAAATGTATGTTTTTGTGTAAAGAAAACTGGAAACAAAACATATGCTTTACAGTCAGAATAGGAGGTTGTAACAGTTTCTGCCCGTGTGTTTTCTTGGCTTGAACCATATGCTTACTTTCAACCGCTAACTAATAAATGTGCTTGTGGAATGTTGTGAACTTGTTTGATTTAACAGAGTAGGTCTGCTGAAAGTCTTAAAATATAATAAAAAAATAAGAGGAAAAGTTAAGTAAAATGGCTGCAGTGAACCAAGAAATGATAGCTGTTTGTTAACTAAAATGAGCTCTGATCCAAAAATTTAAAAAAAATAAATGCTGTAAACATGCTACTGATTTTTAATACAATGATAACAGTGAAATAGATGGAATTTATTACGTCCAAAATAGTATAGTAATTTGCATATATCGTTTTCTTAGTTTGCTGCTAATATTTAGGAATATAATTAAGAATATAATTAAGAACGTCATGAAAACAGCATAGCTGATATAGAAAGAATGGCTGTTATGTGGTGAATTGTCATTGCAATGCATACATTTTAGGTTTAAATCACTGTGTTATGAGGTGTTAGGAACCATAATACACCAGTTTAGAAATGCTGCACAAGACTAATAATACACATTTATGTTATTACCATTATTATTATTATTGCTATTATTATTATTATTATTTCCTGTTTATACATTTTCAGTAATTTTTGTAGGTGCACATTAAACACAAATGTAATATTTATGCCCTTTTTATTTAAATAACTGAATGTTTCCTTCCACAAGCAATTCCTTGTTGAAGACATTATTATGTTATCTGCTCAAATTTCTTCATTTAGCAAATATTTATTAGGAACATTAATTAATTAATTAATGCATGTCTTCTAACATTCAGAACTGTGTAAATATGTGTTCATTATTTATTCGTCAAACCATGAATCTAGAATTGTAAAGCAAGGGCATAGAGCAGGGAATAATTGATCTACTAAATGCATCATTGATAACAGTGTCTTTAATGAAAGCACAATATGATCTAAGTAAGCCTTTAATGTATAGGGACTTCATTTTCTTAAAGAAATATGTAAGTATCATAATATATGTTCTGTTAAAAAAATAAAAATATTGTCAGAATGTCTTTTTCAGATTGTTTTGCTTGAAATACTTTTGTTTATACATTATATCTGTGCTAACTGATCATTCATCTATAAAATTGTTAAACACTCATTCATTTGTGAAATATGATTAATGGCTGTTAAAACATTTTTTTTTGTAAAGTTGCCAGTTTGATCTCATATCCTCTTAGCAAGGTTACTATCAGGATCCAATTAAACCTGTCACCTGATGCCACTAAGGGTAATGATTTTCTAATTATTGCTTTTTATATTATTAAATATTAACTGAGTGGTACATTCTCTTCCTTTTAAACTGCTCTTCCAGTTCTTATCTGGAAATTCAGGATTCTAAGTAGTTAAAATAAAAAGTTAATTTTTTTACAAATGCTATGGAACAAATTGTTACCACTCCCACAAGAGGGGAAAACATACTGGACCTGATCATCACCAACATGGGGACTTTACGCTCCAGACCAGAAGTGTATCCCTCACTGGTAAGATCAGACCATAAACTAATCTCACTGGATATTCACATCCCGACCCCACCTCCTTCCCAGAAAACCACAGTGAAAAACTTCTCTAAAGCAAATTTCACACTCCGCAAAACCGAGGTGGAATCCTTCAAAGCCCCCGGGCCTGTGGAAAATACAGTCCAGACCACAGAATCCTTTATAAATGCATTCTATGAACACCTTCAGGAATGCATGGATCATGCGATCCCAAATAAAACCAAGACTCAATCCTTCAAAGGCAGACATCCTGTCTGGTGGACCCCAGCCATAAACAAATTATACAATAGAAGGAGGAAGCTACTAAATGATAGAGCAAAACCCAAAAAGGGAAGGCATCACTGATCAGTATTAGCAAAAAACTACGGGCACTCATAAAATTGTCTAAGGCCAGCTTCGAGAGAAAAATTGCACAGGACACTAAGGATAGTCACAAGGCTTTCTTTAGTTATGTTAGGAACCTGGGTGGGAATTCCCAGATATGCTCAGAATTAGTCCAAAATGACAAAAAATACACTGAACCCACAGACATTGCCAAAATCCTAGCTGACAGGTTCAGCACAAACTTCTCCCCCTCCTCCCCACCAAAAGGGCAAATATCTATCCCAGCAGAGTGCTGCCCCCCTGACATCTCAGATGCTCAGGTAAGAGCCGCCCTCTCCAAACCAAAAAACACAGCATCAATGGGACCAGATGGTGTCCCAGGCTGCATCCTACATGAACTCCAAGAAGAGCTAAACCAAAACATAAAACTACTGTTCAATCTCAGCCTTACTACAGGATATGTGCCCAAAGAGTGGTGTACAGCAACAGTGGTCCTTCTCCATAAAGGTGGTGCCTCAGTGGATCCTGGAAACTATTGCCCAATAAGCCTGACTAGCTTGATCTGCAAAGCTATGGAAAGGATCATCATGGACCTCATAAATAAAGATATTGGGGACCTACAGACACTGGATCCTACCCAGTTTGGCTTTGTTAAGGGCAGATCCTGCCTCTTAAACCTGGTTGATTTCTTTGAAACAGTCACCAAGGCCATTGACGAGGGGAAGGTGGTCCACACAGCCTACCTGGACCTCGCAAAAGCCTTGAATAGAATACCCCGCTCGGGCATTATAGATAAGCTCACCAGCTTAAATATAAACCCCTATGTCACTAGATGGATTGCAAACTGGCTCAAGGACAGAACCCACATGGTTAGAATTGCTGGAGCCATGTCAGACTCCAAAGCAGTTACAAGTGGTGTCCCACAAGGCTCAGTCCAGGGACCTCTCTTGTTCGGTATATATTTCTCGGAGGTACAGGCCAACACAGAAGGACTGTGGCTGACCAAGTTTGCAGATGACTGCAAACTGGGCACCATAATCGACTCTCCAGCTGACACAAGCATCCTCCAAAAGGGCCTCATAGAAACAGACAACTGATGCCAGAGCCATGGCCTCAAGCTAAATGCCAAAAAGTGTATAGTCATCCCCTTTGGCAAAAACAAAGTGCCCACAAATTACCACATAGGTGGTAATCCATTAAGTACAGAAGAAGTAATTAGGGACCTGGGGACCCAAGTTGATAGCAATCTTTCATTTGACAACCACGTGGCCAAAGTGGTTAGAAAAACATTTTATATAGCCCACCTAATCATGAAGGGATTCACATCTAGATCAGGGGAGGTCATCGTGCCTCTTTACTCATCCCTCATCAGGCCCATAATTGAGTACAATGCCCCTTTTGGGATGTACCTTACCAGACACCTGCAGCAACTGGAAAGACCCCAAAAGTACCTCACCAAGAGGATCAAAGGGCTCAAACAGATGCCATATGCTGCCCGATTAAAGAAACTCCAGCTCTACTCAGTGGCATACCGCCTGTTCAGAGGCGATCTGTGCCTGACATATAAAGCCATGTCCAACCCGGAATTAATGGACATGCTGCACCACAGAAAATCCAAATCCCATCAAGCTATGCGCTCGAGAGACTTGAACCTCAGCACTGAAATAAATAGGACATGCTGGAGGGACAGATTCATAACCCAGAGGCTCCCTTCACTCTGGAATAAAATCCCAGTCCAGGTTAGGCAGAGTACCTCATTGACTCTCTTCAAGAGGAATCTTGATGAGTGGATGGGAGATCGTAGGTTTACCCTGGGTATCACTTTTGTGTCACTGTTAGACAGAGGCACAGTATACTAACCTCGAAAAAGGGCATAGCAAAATAAATTTAAAATGGGTGGCAAAAGCCAAACACATTCTGGCTAGGCTTATAAATGCCCTAGGGCAGATAGCCTAGTATGAACCTATGAACCTATGAACTATAAAAATGGTATATTTATAAGCTGTTTCATCCCTCACAACAGGACTTATGAAAGAGTAAAATGGATTTAGTACAACATTTTTTCTGGGGGGTTTTTTGTTCCCGAAATTAAGAGCCACCATAGAAGTGGTAACTGATACTTTCAAATGCATGAAGGAGTTTTATCATAAAAGAAATCCAAATATTTAGTCATATTAAATGTTTTAATCACAGTGCTTGAGCAAATAATAGCACATTGCCAAACAGTCTGCTAATAGATAACATATAGTACAAATTATTTTTTTCTTCTACATTACATCTCCTACCATAATCATTGCACTTATTAAACAGATGTCACCAATTCTATGTAGAGAAATAAATGTTTTATGTTTTAATTTCCATATGAAATTTTCCAAAGTAAAGGAAACAGTTTCTCAAGTGACCCTAATATGATATTCTAATCTATATCAATAAAATGTTGATAGCAAATCTACATGATGACCCTTGACCTTTCCCCCACTGTTTATGATTGTGTAATTAGTATTTCTAAGGTAGGCAGTGCAGGGGTCCTTCCACCCCATGGAGATGCAAGGAGGTTTGGCATTTTCAAACAAATCGTTGTTTATCACTGAAAGTAGCTTACAGTGATGAGGATTCATAACAATGGCAAATGGACTGATTGTTGTCAGTGAATCAACATGATTCCAAATATCTGAGCACACATTTTTGAAGAATTTCAGTACAATATTCATATATTTGGAGTTTGCAAGCACAATTTTATTTATTTATTTTATTTTATATTTGTTGACTGGGATAGTCCAACTGGGCTGACAAGTCCTTTTTCAGTGAAGGCCCAGGGAGAAAAGCTCCACAATCAATACAATTGAAAATACACAATAGAGTTTACAAATAACAGAAAAAGTATTTTTCACAATGGAGTAAGAATAAAAAGCTATGCAATTATGGCAGTAGAGCAATATGAACACACGTATTAGTATACCATTAAGGTTTCTATGCAAACATAATTTGTAGTATACCATTAAGGTTTCTATGCAAACATAATTTGTAGTATACCATTAAGGTTTCTATGCAAACATAATTTGTAGTATACCATTAAGGTTTCTATGCAAACATAAGTTGTATTATACCATTAAGGTTTCTATGCAAACACGAGTTGTAGTATCTCATGTAGTTCCTAAGTATCTTCATTTACTAATAGAGGGGGGGGATTTCAAATTTAGTAAAGAAAGATAAACAGGTTGCTGACATGAATAAAACTACCAGTTACAGGAGAGGTAAAAGAAGGCAGTAAAGTGCTATGTTGAAAACAAGTAGAAGATAGTGCTGCAGAGACAAATGTAGTAGGCTGATAGAGCACAGGCTGGGAATAGTAAGAGCGTCTATGAGGGGTGAGAGCAGTAACAGGACAAGACTATACTCAAACAAGTAGTTATTTAATATCCACAATGTTTTATTATCTATAATATATATAGATGGATCTGATATTTTAGAATATGTTTCTTCAATAAAGCTTTATGTACCTATTTCAATTTGCCTATAGATGGCATAGAATAAAAATCACTAATCAAAAGTCCTAACCTTCCATATTATCATGACCTAGGTTTGAAGGCAACTTTATTTATTTTATTTATTTTACATTTCTTTACCAGAATGGTCTGACTAGGGCAGTGCCCATTTTCAGCGGAGGCCTGGGGAGAAAAGGTCTAGCTTATGCTTACATAGAAAGTCATCACATCAAGTAATAGAAATTATAGACAGAAAATGAGTGTTAACACATTTACAGGATAAAAATTTAAAAACAAAAATATATACATAACATATATAACTGTATAACTTTATATGTGGGTACCAAAGGGACATTATAAGTATTTTACTTAATTGTTTGATAAGAGTCGTGTTCAGCTGTGTGGACATACTTTGAATTATGTATAATAATGTTGGCAATAATCACTTTGGTCAGACTCAGTGTATCTTCAAATGTAAAAAAAAAATCTTATTCCAACTTAAGTCAATCACTTTGAAATCTTTAATAAGAGTGTTATAATTAATAATTTCTTCTAACCCTGAGTTCATTATCACAGTGCATCGATGTACATACATATGTGCAAGTACCACAGACACTATATTCAGACTCCAGCAGATACTACTGTGATTCACAGACATGAATTGTGGTATTATTTGGAGGTCCCTTTTTCTTAAAAGTCACACAGAAGTACCTGGAATTCTCATGTATACCCAATGCTATTGCACATGTGAGTACCACCCATACCCAATGCTATTGCATATGGGAGTGACTCCCATACCCAATGCTATTGCACATGGGAGTGACTCCAATCTCTCTCTCTCTCTCTCTCTCTCTCTCTCTCTCTCTCTCTCTTTCTATCTCTCCTTGCCATTACACATTATGTGGTACAACGGGCAATCAGTGCCTTTCAGTGCTCATTGTTTCTGTAGCCATTATGGGTTTTACAGGCTCATGTTCCTTGCCCAAGGCCTAACCTTCCTCAGAGGGTGCACCACACACACACACACATTCACATGCATACATTCATTCACACCTAGGGCCAGTTAAGAGTGTCCAGTCTATCTCCTGCATATATTTGGAATGTGATAGGAAACCAGAGCACCTGGAGGAAATCTACATGAACTCAGGGAGGACATGCAAACTCAGCATATAAGGTACCTCAGTGAGAATCAAACTGGAGCACCTCTTGCTGTGAGGAGACAATACTAACCCCTACACCACTGGAGCACCCAGTGCCTCCCATACTCCACGTTATTGCACTTGTGAGTGCCTGCCATACTCAATGTTGTTGCACATAGGAGAGACTCCCATACCGAATGCTATTGCACATTGGAGTTCCTCCCATACCAAATGCTATTGCATTTGAGAGTGACTCCCATACCGAATGCTATTGCACATTGGAGTTCCTCCCATACCCAATGCTATTGCACATGAGAGTGCCTCCCATTCCCAATGCTATTGCACATGGGACTGACTCCCATATCCAATGCTATTGCACATAGGAGTGCCTCCCATACCCAATGCTATTGCAGATGGGAGTGCCTCCCATACCCAGTGCTATTGCACATGGGACTGACTCCCATATCCAATGCTATTGCACATGGGAGTGCCTCTCATTCCCAATGCTATTGCACATGGGTGTGCCTCCCATACCCAATGCTATTGCACATGAGTGCCTCCCATTCCCAATGCTATTGCACATGGGACTGACTCCCATATCCAATGCTATTGCACATAGGAGTACCTCCCATATCCAATGCCATTACACATGGAAGTGCCTCCCATACCCAATGCTATTGCACATGGGACTGACTTCCATACCCAATGCTATTGCACATAGGAGTGCATGCCATACCCAATGCTATTTGCTCAATGGAGTTACTCCCATTGTGTGTAACTTGACACAACAACAGTACACAGCAGCATGATATGAGGTGACAGATTACCATAATGTATGCCTTTGGAATCGGGTATGTGTAGCTACATGTATATATTCACCTGCTGCCTTACATTGTCACACTGTGCTCTGCCATCCTCGGTGTATAAGATCCTTAAGTGAATCAAAGTTGGTACGCTTGAGGTGAACCACAGTCATTATCATATTATAACAGTGACAAGATCTTGTGCTGCATGGGCTACTATATGTGGGAGCACACCAGAGTCATTGCGCAGGGGTGTCATTTAGGTTTGAGTGTACCACAGCAGACTCCATTTTGCGCAAATAATTTTCTTCTGTTTAGTATTAGTGTTGAAATACTATTTTGTTTTTACTGCTGTTAGTATGTTGTTCAGCACTGTGTGTTAAGATATGTGTAAGATGTTTCTCTGTTTTTTTTAACCA
>NC_056744.1:428662449-428669949 GCF_019279795.1 Protopterus annectens | reverse complement strand
AACAGCCGAAAGAAGAAGATATATATATATATATATATATATATATATATATATATATATATATATATGTATATATACAGTGGATATAAAAAGTTTACACACCCTGTTAAAATGCCAGTTTTTGTGACATAAAAAATTAAACCACAATAAATCACTTCAAAACTTTTCCCACCTTATATGTGACCTATAACCTGTACAATTCAATTGAAAAACAAACAAATCTGTTAGGGGAAAAATATAAAAAATATAAATTGTACAATACGCTGGTTGCATAAGTGTGCACACCCTTAAACTATGTTGTGTGTGCAGACCCCTAAACTAATACTTTGTTGAAGCCACTTTTGATTATTTACAGCATTCAGTCTTCTTGGGTACACACCTGCCATTAATTAAAGAGACTGATTAACCTCAAATAAAGTTCAGCTGTCCTAGTAGGATTTTCCTGGCATTTACTCAGTTGCCTGCTACAGCAAAAGTCATGGTTTGCAGAGAGCTTACAAAGAATCAAAGGGATCTCGTTGTTGAAAGGTATGAGTCAGGAGAAGGGTACAAAAAATTTACACAGCATTGAATATAGCATGTAACACAGTGAAGACAGTCATCAAAAAGTGGAGAAAATGTGGGACAACAGTGAAGCTGCAAAGAAATGGACTTCCCTCCAATATTGATGAAATGACAAGATGAAAACTGGTCATGGAAGCTGCCAAGAGACCTACAGCAACACCGAAGGAGCTGCAGGAATTTCTGGCAAGCACTGGTTGTGTACTACATGTGACAACAATCTCCCATATTCCCCATATGTCTGGACTATGGGGTAGGGTTGTAAGATGGAAGCCTTTTCTTACACAGAAAAACATCCAGGCCCGACTAAAATTTGCAAAACAATACATCACGTCTCCCAAAAGCATGCTGAAAAATGTGTTATGGTCTGATGAGACTAAGGTTGAACTTTCTGGCCACAATTTCAAAAGGTACGTTTGGCACAAAAACAACACTTTGTGCCACCAAAAGAACAGCATCCTCATGGTGAAGCATGGTGGGGGCAGTATCATACTTTGGGGTTGCTTTTCTTCAGTTGGAACTGGGGCTTTAGTCAGGGTGGAGGGAATTATGAACAGTTCCAAATACCAGTCACTTTTGCCCCAAAATCTTCAGGTTTCTGCCAGAAAACTGAAGATGAAGAGGAATTTCACCTTTCAACATGACAATGACCCCAAGTATACATCCAAATCAACAAAAGAATGGCTTCACCAGAAGAAAATTAAAGTTTTGGAATGGCCCAGCCAGAGGGCTGTGCACAAGAGATGCCCCAATCTGACAGATTTGGAGCATGTTTACAAGGAAGAGTGTGCAAATATTGCCAGGTCAAGATGTGCCATGCTGGTGGACACCTATCCAAGAAGACTGAATGTTGTAATTAAATGAAAAGGTGCTTCAACAAAGTATTAGTTTAAGAGTGTGCATACACAACAAAGTATTAGTTTAAGGGTGTGCACATTTATGCAGCCAGCGTAATGTAAGTTTTTTATTTTTTATATTTTTTTCCCCAACAGATTTGTTTGTTTTTCAATTGAATTGTACAGGTTACAGGTCACATTAAAGGTGGGAAAAGTTTTGAAATAATTTTTTGTGGTCTCATTTTTTTATATTACAGAAACCTGGCATTTATATATATATATATATATATATATATATATATATATATATATATATATTTATATGGGTCTACCACTTACCCAAAATTCAGATAACAGAGACAAAAAGGTTGACAGCACGAGAGCACCATCATCACGGAACGCCGACTCACCACTCCAGGTAAGTAAATGCTTGGCCATCCTGTCAAACTTTGCCCCTTACCCTGTGGTAGTGCAATTCAGAGTTGGTAAATTTAGTTAGGGGGGTGTGGGGGGCACATAGGTAGGGTGAGGGGGTGAAGCCCCCCCACATTGGTGGGTTTTCTTTCATTTGGTTTCGTTTATTTTTAAGGATAGTGAAGCATTTACTTACCTCGAGTGGTAAGTTGGTGTTCTGGGACATCGGTGTTGACATGTCAGCCTTTTGTCATATATATTTATTTGCAGTTTGTTAACTGGGGAAGTCCACTGGGCCATACTGAGCTCGTTTTCAGTCGAGGCCCGGGGAGAAAAGCTCCACAGTTACAGAAAAGATTACACATTACAAAAATAGTAGAATCTTAAGAAGAGTTATACAATTGCAATAATGACTCTGCACATACTAACATGTACCAAAATTAATATCATACATAGACAATTTGCAGATTAATTACTAAAACAATTAGCTATTAGTAAACATTGTCATTGTTTTTATCAGCAATTTTTTTTTTTTTAGGAGAAAAGGCAAATATCTTGCGTGATAAAGGCAAACATACTGAGGAGTTAAGAAGTTTCATTGGGGGAAGTTAGTAGAGGATTGGGAGCAAGAGCATTTCCAGGTAGTGGAGAGGTTAAGAGTGAAGAGAAGATTTAAAATTTACATGGTTGTGGATAGTTCTGAGGGATAATACAAGAGTTGGAGTATGGTATTATAGTAAGGGAGTTAGCAAACATTATTACAACTCCACCTCCTTTTTTATTGGGTCTGTCAGATCTGATTATTTGATAGCTGGGGGGGGGATTTCAGAATCCTTGATATAAGGTTTGAGCCAGGTCTCAGTTAGAGCAATGATGTCAGGTTGATTATGGGACAGCCATGCATTGAAATTGGGGATTTTGTTATGAAGGCTTTGGGTATTTCTTGTTACCAAGCAAAGGGATTTGTGGGGGGTTGTTTGATGAGGAGGTATGGGGTTATTGTTTGAGGCATGCTGGCGCTGGGGTTGGGGTGAATGTCACCAGATAAAGGCAAGGCGGAGAGATAGAGTATGTAGTTTGGGTGTTTTTGCTTAGAGGTATGTCTGGGGCTATTGATGTTAGTGGAGGTGGTACTACAGTAGTTAGGTGTAATGATGGTTCTGTGTGGGTGTGTAGGGAAAAGTTTTTTTATTTTAAATTGGTGGATGGTACATGTTTGTAGAAGGTGAAGAGATATGTTTGAAAAGCTGATGGTAGATATGGGGTTTATGGGGGAATGAGGTGAGAAAGTAAAGGATGTGAGGATGGTTAGATGTAATAAAGGGCAGAGGAGAAGTGTGAGTATTGTCAGGTTATGAAGAGTCTAGAGTATGGATGTATGTTAGTGTTGAGTGGGAATTTGAGGATTTCATATGGTTGTATTGGAGAGATGTAGTAGTTATATAGTTTGAGGATGAATGGGAGTAATGGCTCTAAGTTGTATTTGGGAAGAAAAAGCGGTGCATGTATTGGAAGTAATTAGTTTGTGTGTTACTGGTGAATGGGTTGAGGGGGAGGACTAGAGGACAATTGATTGGGAGTAGAGAGGGGCAGTAGGGAGGGTTCTGATAGGTGTTAAGGGGAGTGGGAGGAGTTTTGAGAGTTTAAATGTAGTGGTAGTGGGAGTGGGTGGGAATTGGGGGCAGGGTAGGCGAGGGGAGTGAGCCCAAAAGGTGAACAGAGTGGGATCAGCCAAGTCCCAAGTCTCGACAGCAAGGAGAGAAAAACTATCAGTAAGCTATCAATTGTTTAGACTGTAACATAGTAGAATACTGGGGAAATATTCAGTAGTCTCCAGACAGAGGCTTTTCAAGTAGTTGTGTAAAATAGCTAGGGTAGTTTGGTAGCATTTCGGAGCTGTGTTAACTGAATAACCTTTAGTTGGTTGTTGTAGAGCACACAGGAATGTTTATGTTGCCTGTACCCACAGAGTGCTGAGAAAGCAAACTCAAGGCAGACAACAGTGGGGAGTAAATGTTATGAGAGATTTGTGGTTTGAGGGGGTAAAGCTATATCCTGGTGATGTGAGCATCAGGAGTAACCAAAGCAGGCTATGCTGCAAAAGCAGAAAAAAATTTAGAAATTTACACATGTGCTATGGCAAAACATGGTACTGAATGCTGCAGGTGAATTGGAAAAGGTCCAATAAGCTGGGTTGCTTTAAGATGACTGGAAGGAGCTGGAAGGGGTGTTGGTGTAGATGTAGGCAAGTTTGATGGACGCAGTTCTAAAATACAAAAAAAGAAGAGCAATGTGAGTACCAGGGCAAGGGAGTAGAGTGGTGTGGGTCTATATTATATTCTCAAAAGCTGACAATGTCGAATCCGATAGTGCCAACATGAGACTAGCAAATGCTGAGAATATCAAACATGTAAATGGAAATCTCTGTAAGGGGAGATTTCCATTTACTGCAATGTAGTGCGGTCTCGGAGTTGGTATATTTAAGTAGCGGGTGCAGGGCTTGCCTGCTTAAACCCATTAGGATACATTTTGTCTTTTTTTTTGGGTTATTATCAGTTCGATGGTTGAAGACATCAACCATATGGTGTTGACAATATGGTGTTTGATGTTTTCAACCTTCGAGCTTATAATATAGACCCGAGTGGTGTTATTTCATGCAGAACTAGTTGGAGAAGGTACAGAACAGCAAATAGTGGAAGAAAAAGAAAAAAAGGCGTAGTTTAGGTTTATGGAGCAGCAGATTTTCATGTGACCCTGGAGCCATAGGCATATATATATATATGTATATATATATATATATATATATATATATATATATATATATATATATATATAGGTTCCCTTTACATGGTCGACATTTCAGAATGTCGAAGACCATATGGCCGAGACCATAAGATCGGCATTCGAAATGTCAACCATGCAGTAGTGCGATCTTGGAGTTGGTATATTTAAGTTCCGGGGGGTGGGGGGACAGAGCTTGCAGCATGAAGGTAAGGTTTTGCTGTTTTTTTTTTTTTTTTTTTTTTTGTATGGTCGACTCTTCGAATGTCGATCATATGGTTTTGGCCATATGGTTTTCAACATTCTGAAATTTCGGCCATATAAAGTAGACCCATATATACATATATATCCATACACACACACACACACACACACACACACACACACACATATATATATATATATATATATATATATATATATATATATATATATATATATATACATAGAGAGAGGGAGAGAGATAGCTATAGACAGCTATACAAGAGTTTGCTCTTGGTGCTGGTAGTCATGCAGGTACATGTTGTCACCCTTGTCACCATGATGTCATCCACCCACACCTAATATACCACGCCTTCCACAACACATTAATAATAGACCACTTCTCTGTTGATAGAAACATCATGTCTGAGTTGGTTGAGATGTGTCTTTCTAATATGCAATATTTTGCTTGTATTATACATCCTTGTGGACATCAAGGTATATATGGCTTTGATAAGGTTGGCTACAGGAACCTTTCAGCAACCAGTGGTGCACACAGAAGTTCTATGCCAGTCACCTGTCATACTTCAGCATGTTGAGGGGGGTGCTTATGTGTTTTCCATGAACCTGAGAAGTGAAGATGCACTATGCAGTCATTTTATGGCATAAGCCACTTTACTGAGGTACAGAGAGCCAATGACTGCACCACATATTATAAATAACTCCCACCTGTAGAGCAGATATAGTGGTATATCAACAGCAAGGGGTTCCACTCTATCAGCTGCTGGGTATCTGTAATGCACAAGGTAAAATGTAGAAAGTGTCAGCATGCTGCCCGTACAATCTCTGCAACTCACACATCTGTTGTGTACAAATTACCTCAGGGTTTTGTGAGGGGTGGCTTCACACAGATTCTCATTTGTGATACCAATATTCCCTGGAGCCCTAGCTGACGACACCAGTTAGAAGTATGCAGACCATGGCGGAGAATGCATTTAATAATGCCATGTTATACCTAAATTATTTTCAAATGTGTGTTTAGATATTTAAAGGTCGTATTTCCACTGACTAGACATATTCTGCTTCTGCACAGGTATAATCTAGCAGTTGGATTATGCCCTAGCCATAATCTCTCATTCAGTGTCCTTCCTTGCTGTGCCTATTTTGGTTACACACTGGTGTCTACAGTACTCAGTATCCTTGCTATATTCCCCTTGCTATATTCTCAGATAAAGTTTGGGAAACCACGCTTCTAGCTACTTATTGCACAATGTCCCTGCTTTTGTGTAGCACATGACTGAATCCTCTGAATCCTGGTTGATGACTTCATGTCCCAAAAACTAACCAGCTACAAATGAAAGAGAATCATATGAGGCAGCAGGCTATATTAACTTTCTTATAATGAATGCAGTTCCCACAGCATTCATATTAGAAATAATAGCAAAAAGAAACCTGCCAATGATTGCCTCTTGCAGAAAGTAAAATATAATCACAGTAATATGGGTTACAAATAAGTGGTCAAATGATTCACATTTTTATTCTAAGAAAGGGTGGAAATTGCCAGTATAAACTTACAGTATGGTGTAATGGTAAACGTATTCTGGCAGCTGCAAGAATGGCACAGACTAAATCACTACAAATTAAAAAATAAAAATAAAAAAAAACACAGAGAAAGCGAAAAACACTAACTGCCAGTTGGTATTTTTCGCTTTCTCTGTATTTTTTTTATTTTTAAATCACTACACATCTCTACAACTAGTACCTAAGACACTTCAAAGAATTGTACAGACAAACATATTACTACAAGAGGAAGCATGGTTTTCAGACTTGGATTTTTGCACAGTGGTGATTGAACACTCTAAATTGGTCATAGGTGTGAGTGTGTGCGCGAGTGAGTGGTACAGATGAACTACCATGGCAGGGCTACCCACCCGGTGGTGTAAATCTTGGCTCGAGATGATTGTCACTGTTGAAGTGACACCCAGACCCCATGTGCAAAATGGGAAAAAGGGGGTTGAGGATGGATGGATGGTTGGATTTATGGATGGATGTATGGATGGATGGTGATATTTCACAGCTGTCCTACAGTTAATGTATAAAGCAACATTTCTTTCCCTGCTAAAATGTCAAAGTGACAGCACAATGACAGACAGAGATGACTGATGATTTAATTGTTCTTCACTCACACAATACTGTTTAGCAGCCATTGATGCCAACAGCAGAAATTCAGCAAAGGCAGTTGTTAATGCAGTCTTTTAGGTAATTAATGCTTTTTTCATATTTTGGTATTTATGAAGTTCTAATTAATAATAGTTTTCCTTAAAAAGGATGCTGAGTTTGCAAAGTACTTGTTTTTTAACATAGGAAAGCAACACCTTTGTGGACATAAGAGGATATACTCAATGAAAAGTTTTGTAAACCTTAAGCAGAGTTTTGAGAACAACTAATGAGAAAGACATGCCTATAAAAGTGTAAGTATATCATATGTTCTTAAGGTAGAACCTTGCAGTACCACATACCACAACATTTTTTTGTCTTTTCGGCTTTTCCTGGTTAGGGGTCACCACAGCAGAACTCCGGTCCCCTAATGATTGGCAGTCGATTTTTATGGTGCTGAGTTGCCAGCCCAACACCCAACCTTCAGCTAAGGCACACCCATTCACACAAGTCTTTCAGAGGCCACTCGACCACAGGGAGGACATGCAGA
>NC_056744.1:428642449-428657449 GCF_019279795.1 Protopterus annectens | reverse complement strand
TCCTGCAACATTAATTGACTTATTTGTAAGAAATGAGAATTTGTTACTAGAGCGGAGGTCCATTGCTGAACAGTAGGGCAGTAGTAAGTTTTGTAGTGGAGGGCATTTTTCCAGATTAATTCATTTGTGTGCTGTAGTTAGTGGTGAATATGTTAAGTAGTTGTAGTTCAAGCTAGTTTAATTGCTTTAAGCTATGACAATGGTGGATCCTATGAGGGACACTAGTGACAAACTTAACTATTTTATTGTAGCAGGAGGCAAGTTTCTTTATTTGAGCATTGTTTAAGTTTGTTAGGATAGGAGCAGTGTATAAGTGAGCTGGAAATAAGAAAGTGGTGGCTAGAGTTTTTCTTGCAGTATCTTTAAGAAATCCACTGATTCTATAAAGGGAACCTAGTTTCTGGTGTGTAGAGTTAATGGTATGCCGTATATGCTGGTCATATTTGAGACTGTTACCTATTGTAATGTCCAGAAGTTTACTGTGAGTTACAGTTTCAATAACAGTATTATTTGCTGACTTTATGGTGAAAAATTGCTTTTGATTTTGGCAACTTTTTGAGGTAAAAAGCATTAACTTAGTTTTCTTGGGGTTGAGTAGGAGGTTTGATCATACCTCTCAACCTCCAGATCAGAGAATCAGGGACAAAGGACCTTAAAATCAGGGACATTCAGAGATGTCTAATTAACATAATATATGAATATTTAAATGAGTGAATTAATGGACACACCCACCCATTCATTCAATCACAGAAAGACAGGGCATCATTTTAAGCATTTTTTATTAGAGAATTATATACAAAGACATGTCAAAATGCACTTTTCACATATGTACTAAACCAGAACATTCTAGGTGCAGCAATGCAATGTGAGTAAATAACATTTCATAAAATGACAGCTATCAACCTCTCAGTGCAAGAAATCTGGACAACCCCAGAAAAAATGAGGGCCAAGGGCCCAAAAGTAGGGACATGTTTTAAATATTGCTACAAAAATAGCTATTAATTAATTTGGACTAAATTATAGACCATAAATGACCCATGAAGTCTGCTTAGGAAAATGGAAAAAAAAACATAAAAATGTACTCTCACACTAAAAATGATATACTAATTCAGATTATTCTAACAATAACTTGATGGAAGTAGCAGTCTGCCTGAAAGAAGAGGAACTACAGTAAAATGTCACAATGGAGGGAAAGTGCTGTGAGACAACATCTCTACTAAGCCATTTTGCAATATGTTTTTAAGTTGCTGACCAGCATACTCTTATATCCACTTGCCCAGACACAATACTTGACATCTCCCACTAAGATTAAACTGCACTGAAACTCTTTCTTGACTTGAGGAGTGCTTAACAGTTTCAGGAATTAATAGTAACCAATGGAATTGGAGCTGTGGAAAGGAAGTGTTGCAAGGGATGTCTTGTGAAGTTGAGCTTACAATGTTTACACAGATTCAAACATGAAAGGTTACATTAAGCACAGGCCACACATAATACCATCTAACATTATAAACTCATCACGTTAGTATCACTGAAATGCAAATGTTTCTCCTTTCACATCTCCATTTCATTATCTCTCTGTCATGTTATTACAATTTGCCAGTTTAGAATTGCTGTGACAAGTGAGACACTACTCCTGTTTTGATTTCTAAATCTCAGCCACAAATATATTTAAAAAAAAACATACGGAGATCGTAGATTAACGTTTTATTATTAGGCATTCAGAGGAGTGTACTCAGAAATCTATATTTTATACTCAAAACAATCAGTTTCCCTTACTACTCACCTACCAGTGAAAAATGTATTCAGTCCACAATACCTTATCCCTAAACACATGTGAATTACAAAAGAGAACCACTTTTCAACTGCTGCCACTTGTAATCAAAAACTGACTACTTTTAGAGATGCAGCCCATCCCATAAACATATTTTGTACGGGTCTACACTGTTAACTGTAAATGCAGGCAGTTCTACATAGTCTATGGTCTTTCAGTAACATTTCCAATAGACAAGGATAAGAAATGCTCTCATTTAACTACACAAGAGTCTTCCTAGAGTCAGCCCTTTGAGCCACAAACAAAAAAAATCTTCCTATGTGGATTTAATAAACCTTAGCACTGGACATTCAATCTCCACACAATTTTATTTAATTAAGTCGGCTCATTATACTCTATAATGCAGATTCTACATATCCTGGGAACAACAATGTTATATTTAATTTGATACAAAAAAAAAAAATAGCACATGACATAAACTGCATTACATATCTTTATCCAACTTACCTGTAGGTACTAGGCAAAACTGAAATAAAATTCTCAATCCCAATGCAGCCGGCACCACTAAGAACCTCAGACCTCTCTGGGAACAATTGAATCCTCCACACCACGTGGACGACAAGATGGTGGAACTAGAATCTGGAGAAAAAGCTGCAGCCTGCCAAATTAAACTGATTTTCCTCGCAAAATTGGATCCATGTCCACCATGACTCCGTCCACTTATCCTTAGCTTGAGTTGAGCCTCGATCAACAATGATTTTTCTCGGTTCTGGACTCAATGAATGTAGACCTCTTATCTGTAACTCCAAAACGCATGTTCAATCTCTCCACCATGCATGCAAAACAGGTACAGCAAAGCAACCCTCTGATTGGCTGAGACACCTACAGCCAAAACAGAGCTTGCTTTACAGTAAATCTCGGGTGTACGTGCACCCAAATCGGGGACTCAGGAAATTAAGCTTGTTTAAGTTCAAAACCGGGTGCTTTCAGTTAATTCGAGATGATTGAGAGCTATGGGTTTGATTCTTTGAGCCAGGTTTCTACAGAGGAGAAAGATTTTTGTGTAATTAGTGGTTTGAATTATTTATCAAGTAGCCTCAGTATACATCCAAGGATTAGACAATCTGTAAAGTCATATTTTGTCCACTTCTGCTAGACAACTATGCAAAGGTTTTATGCAACAGTCACTGATACAGCATATACACTGCAAGGCTCACTGATTCCGCTGGTATGAACAGCACTTAGTTACATGATAGGGATTACAACTGTGGCAATTTCCACATGACTATCATAATACTGCAGTAATTTATCTTCAAAAGTTTAATTATGATTTATGACACATGTTGCTGCTTGACTCTTATAATGTACTGGTTTTGACATATTTTCTCATTAAACAGGGCGTATTGAGATAGGAGTCAATTGCATTTAACCTATTTAAGTTTACTTTTATAAAATGTTGCAAATTATGTTCCACCTAGACATGGAGTCCTTGCATGGCTTTTGGCACACCTTTAAATGATATATCACTAGATAGTTATATTCATTCTTACATAGAAATAGTGCACATTACCTGAAATAAGGGATAGTAGATAGGTGCAACCAGTCACTGGGACAGCTAGATAGCTCAAACCATGGTCTTGACTAGCTGCAATTCTGATTACAATAATGTAATACTTAAACATTTTGACTCATATTCATAGTATGGGACTTCACATTTTCATAGTGGCAATCTGTAAAGAGAGACACTAAGAGCAAATCTTGGATTTTCAGAATGAATGCATAATTGCAGAGGCCTATTTATAAGCATATCTCCTTATTGCAAAGTGTAAGATGCTTAAGGTATAAGTGATGGTGAACATCTGACATGAAGATAGGGGTCATTACATGTTTATGTATCAGTAGAATTCACAGAGATTAATTCATAATGAGCTTACTTGCATATCAAATGTGTAAATGGCCATGAATTTACACCAGTAAGCAGTAATTTAACAGAAGAATATTGAAATGTGGGGGGGAAGGGAAAGCATTTAATTTGGTGTCGGGGATATACTTGTGCATAAATGGGCAGACTACCGAAGGGATCATTGGGGGAAACATTTCATTTGGTGCCAGTAGAGTGTCTGTGCACACATGGGCAGACTGCTGAAGGGACTGGTCGTGGAAATGTTTCATTTTGGTGCTTGTGCATATTTGGACATAATGCTTAAGAGATGAGTCAGAAAATGTTTCATTTTGGTGATTATACATACTTGGGCAGGCTACTTCAGGGGTCACTGGGGGAAATGTCCCATCTGGAGTCAGCGAAGTGCTTGCGCATCATTGGACATACTGCTGAAGAGATCAGTGGGGAGGTTTCATTTAGGAGCTTGTGTATCCTTGGACATACTACTGAAGGGATTGCTTGGCAAAATGTTTCATTTTGATGTCAGTGAAGTGCTTGTGGATACATGAGCAAACTACTGAGGGGATCATTAGGAGAAACATTTCATTTGAAATTAGTGTAGAGATTGTTCATACATTGGCAGACTACTGAAGCCGTTGATGGGGTGAAATCATTTCATTTCGAGTCAGTGAAGCATGTGTGCATACATGGCCATACTGCTGAAGGGATCACTTGGGGAAATGTTTCATTTTGATGCTTGTGTATAATTGGACAAACTGCTGACGCAATCAGTGAGGAATGGTTTTATTTTGGAACTTTGCATACCTGGACATACTACTGAAGGGATTGCTTGGAAAAATGTTTCGTTGTTGCTGCTTATGCATATTTGAAAAAATGGCTGAGGTGATTGCTGTGTAAAATAATTTATTTTGTGTCATTTTAGTGGTTGGGTATACTTAGACAAGCTACTGAAGGGGTTGATGTGGAAAATAATTAATTTGTGTGTCAGTGAAGTGCTTGTGCATACTTGGGCAAACTACTAAAGAGACGGCTTGGGACAAGTTCATGGACTGCAACTCAGATTTGAAAGGTGAAGCATTGGATTTAACAAGGGATGTCTGTACTGCACAGATACTGGACTGTGAATTGTAAGTACACTTCATTCACATACGCTGCTTTAAAATGCCTTATTTGCATCACTTTATATGTAAGGCATCTCACTTTAGTGTAAAAGGACTGTATGAATCTTGCCTTTGCTATGCTCATTCATAAGCATCAGAGACACTCTTACAGCATTTGAGCAAATGACTATGAATACAGACAGGAGTAGATATACGAGACAAGTATGAAAGATGAGACCTATCCTATTGTAGCTCAGTCATGCAGCTTATGGCATACATTTATGACCCCAACACAACGTACTCGCACGTAAGGCAGGTGCAAAAGACAAAAAAACAAAAGTAAAAATCAAAATGAGGCCAGCACCGAAGAGTGAATGTAAATATATTACACTTTAAAATGACAAAACCAAAGAATCAGACATGGCCTTCCTCAGTGATACAATACTAACAAACAATGAATACTTTAAACAGTATTCTTAATTAATCAATTAAGCAAAATAAACCAGTATTTAAAGGCACACTTTCCTGGCAAGGGGTTTGATTTATACATGCAACCAGCTTACAAAAGCATTTTCAGATGGTCATTCAAACCAGGGGAAAATAACCCCCCTAATTTAATAATTCAGCCCATATCTTTATTATTTAATCTACTATACCATCCCATTTTGTTGGATCTGTCCCCTCCCCCATATTTTGTCAATAATTGTGAAACGAAATTTAGCTGTTTTATGATTTAACACATGCTTGTATACAGCATTTGTCAAACGTTGATTTCTCATGTCACTTAAATGTTCTGACATTCTAATCCTGAATGGCCTGGACGTCTGTCCCACGTAAAAAGTGGAACAGGAGCAGGTGGCCAAATAGACCCCCCAATCCGTTCCACAATCACCAAAACATTTTATATTGTACATCCTGCTGGTATTTTTGCTAGAAAATTCCTTGGATTTAAGTATATGTATACAAAATGAGCAATGCCCACAGGGAAAAGACCCAATCAATTTGTCCCCTGTTAAAATTAATTGCGGGTCAAAGCCTGTTGATGTACGCCCAGTTTTGAAGTGATTAAAATATTAGCCCAAATTACGGCCTCTATGATCTGAAAATAAACACGCCGGAGTTAGTATCTTAGCTAACTCCTGATTTGCCAAAAGAATGTTCCAATTAACCCTAATCACATTTCTAATGGCATTGAAATTCCGCCATAAGTTGTCACAAACCTAACCACATTGTCCACTGTGCCTGCTTTCACCTTATACTCCAATAGTTGGTCTCTATTTTGTCCTCTGACCCAATTGCTGGCTGTCCTAACATACCCAGGTTTATATCCCCGGCTGTGAAACCTATGTATAAGGTCCTGTTGATGGTACTCGATGGTGCCTTGATCTGAACAAATTCTCCTCACTCTAAAAAACTGGGATTTGTGTATATTTTTAATGATATGATGGGGGTGTAAACTGGTTGCCTCCAATAAACTATTGTACTGGGGGTATTTATGGAACACCTGAGTAGAAAGTGTGATCCAGATTCCGTGTTGTCCGAACATCCAAAAAATGAATGACCTGATCATGCATATTAAGTGTAAACTCCATCCCCCATTTGTTCTCATTAAGATACTGGATAAACTCTAATAAATATGTAGCATCACCCCTCCAAATCAGCCAGCAATCGTCGAGGTACCAACACCAAATATCCATGTCCCCTAAATAGATGTTATGTAATGGATCATAGATAAGATGTTCGTCCAGGTACCCCATGAAAAGATCTAAATAAATAGGGACAAATGAGGCCCCCATTGCAGTTCCCTGTGTTTGCTAAAAGCAGTCTGCTTGAAAATAAAACACATCTTGCATTAGTACATGTTCAGCCATACAGGTTAACAAAGTGCTGAAACCAGGTGGATAAATATCTGCCTTATCGAGCCAATATTGTAGGGCTTCCAATCCAGCCCAATAGGGGATATTGGTATAAAGGGCAGTAATATGTAAATTACACATTATCCAACCCAGTTGTAACTGTGACTCAGACAAAATCTGGAGAAATTGAGTGGTGTCCTTTAATCTTCAGCTACCCATTTTTAATAAAGGTCGCAAATGTTGTGTTAAAAACATGGAAAGAGGTTATGTCAGTGAGCCCCTGCCAGATACTATAGGTCTTCCTGGTGGTTTCTCCAAACATTTATGAATTTTAGGTAGCAGATAAAAAATATGCTTCTGAGGGTCATCCACCACTAGTTGTCCCTTAGTAGCCACATCAATAATCCCTTCCTCTACTGCAAGTTTCAAAAATGAATCTATTTCTTTTTTGAACTGCATAGTGGGATCCAGTGGCATTAACATATAGTATCTGGAATCATGTAGCTGTCAAGCAGACTGCTTTTGGCAAACACAGGGAACTGCAATGGGGGCCTCATTTGCCCCTATTTATGCAGATTTTTTTTTCATGGGGTACCTGGAAGAACATCTTATCTATGATCCATTACATAACATCTATTTAGGGAACATGGATATTTGATGTAGGTACCTCGACGATTGCTGGTTGATTTGGTGGGGTGATGCTACATATTTATTAGAGTTTATCCAGTATCTAAATGAGAACAAATGGGGGATGGAGTTTCCACTTAATATGCATGATCAGATAATTCATTTTTTGGATGTTCGGATAACACAGAATCTGGATCATTCACTTTCTGCACAGGTGTTCCATAAATACCCCCAGTACAATAGTTTATTGGGGGCAACCAGTTTACACCACCATCATATCATTAAAAATATACCCATATCCAGTTTCTTAGAGTGAAGAGAATTTGTTCAGATCAAGGCACCTATGAGTACTATCAACAGGACCATATACATAGGTTTTGCAGCCAGGGATATAAACCTGGGTATGTTAGGACAGCCAGCATTTGAGCCAGAGAACAAAATAGAGCCCAACTATTGGAGTACAAGGTGAAATCAGGTACAGAGGAGAATGTGGTTAGGTTTGTGACAGCTTATGGCAGGAATATCAATGCCATTAGAAATGTGATTAGGGATAATTGGAACATTCTTTTGGCAAATCAGGAGTTAGCTAAGATACTTACTCCGGAGTGTTTATTTTCATATTGTAGAGGCCGTAATTTCAGTTCATATTTTAATCACTTCAAAACTGGGCGTACATCAACAGGCTTTGGTCAGCAATTAACTTTAGGGGACAAATTGATTGGGTCTTTTCCCTGTGGGCATTGCTCATTTTGTATACATATACTTAAATCCAAGGAATTTTCTAGCAAAAATACCAGCAGGGTTTACAATATAAAATGTTTTGGAAATTGTGGAATGGATTGGGTGGTCTATTTGGCCACCTACTCCTGTTCCATTTTTTATGTGGGACAGATGTCCAGGCCACTCAGGATTAGAATGTCAGAACATCTAAGTGACATGAGAAATCAATGTTTGACAAATGCTCTATACAAACATGTATTAATTCATAAAACAGCTAAATTTTGTTTCACAATTGTTGACAAAATATGGGGGGGGGGGCAGATCCAACAAAATGGGATGGCATGGTAGATTAAATAATAAAGAGAGGGGCTGGATTATTAAATTAGGGGGTTTATTTTCTCCTGGTTTGAATGACCATCTGTAAATGTTTTTGCAATTTGGTTGCATGTATAAATCAAACCCCTTGTCAGTTAACTGTGCCTTTAAATACTGGTTTATTTTGCTTAATTGATTAATTAAGAATACTATTTAAAGTATTCATTGTTTGTTAGTATTGTATCACTGAGGAAGGCCATGGGGCCGAAACCGGTCTGATTCTTTGGTTTTGTCATATTAAAGTGTAATATATTTACATTCACTCTTTGGTGCTGGCCTCATTTTGATTTATACATTTATGACCCCCTCTTGAGTGACTAGACAATGAGCAAGGGCACCCCCAGGCAGGTGCAAGGGGGTGCACTTGCATTCTTCTTTAATTATAAATGTGTTCTTCTTTAAGAACGGTCCTGCTGGTCCAGTTGCATCATGTCTCTGCATGCTGGTCCATTAGCATCACGTCTGTGTGAACAGACCTCCCGTTCTTCCTGGTCGGCCAGCCACCCAAGCTATTTGAAAGCGCTTCCTCATGAAGAATTTACAAATGTGTGTTTTCATGGACAATTATTTGTTGTATCAAGTAGGGAAAGTTAGTGTGCACATGCTGCACAGATATTATGAAGTAAGTGTGTGTGTGTGTGTGTGTGTGTGTGTGTGTGTGTGTGTGTGTGTGTGTGAAATGTAAGCACAGAGGTTATTTTGTGTGTGTGTACATGTGCACGTGTGTGTGTGTGTGTGTGTGTGTGTGTGTGTGTGTGTGTGTGTGTGTGTGTGTGTGTGTGTGTGTGTGTGCGTGTGTGTGTGTGAGAAATGTAAGCACAGAGGTTATTTTGTGCGTGTGTGTGTGTGTGTGTGTGTGTGTGTGTGTGTGTGTGTGTGTGTGTGTGTGTGTCTGTGTGAAATGTAAGCACAGAGGTTATTTTGTGTGAGTGTACATGCGCATGTGTGTGTGTGTGTGTGTGTGTGTGTGTGTGTGTGTGTGTGTGTGTGTGTGTGTGTCTGTGAAATGTCACAGTTAAGTATAACTGATGGTTATTGTTACTCAGGCTTAAACCCCGTACCTTATGTACAGGAAGCAAGAGCCTAAATTTTCTATCCATATCACCACTTGTTGGTGATTTAAGGAGTTGAGTAGATAGTTCTTAACTGTCCATATTTTTTATAGAACGTCTGGAATGTTTGGTTCATACTTTTGGTCTGTTCCTCTTAAAAGTTGTGTTTTTTCTGGCAAGTCAGTGAGAACTGAATTCACTAAATAATGATAGCCATTTACGTTTCAGTATCTTTCAAAAATGCATGGTAACACAAAACATTTTATTCTAACAACTTTCTAAGATTATACAAGCAGTGTTAAAAATGTGTCCATGGTTTTGAATCTTTGACCCCCCCCCTCCCATAAATGTTGAGTTTTTCCTGATTTCTTGTGCTTCAAAGTTGAGAAATATAGTTAAGTCTCAAGTGGAGTTTAGAAGTAGTTGACAGCTTCAGGTGAACAGAAGTTTAGTGCTGCTTACAGCAAGCCTGTTTGCATTGTTAGTAGCTTCGATTTGCTCATCAGATTAGTAGCCTCCGTTGCTTCGTCTCTTTTTCTGCACTGTAGACAGTGCTCTCTTCTTTAGCGTTACTAAGGAAAATACATTCTTAAACGTGACTGAAAATATGCAGACCTGTGCTAACATGATGCCCTTCAAAACAATCTACAGTTGTAAGCCTAATGTATATACGTCATTCTAGGGAAATATTCAGTTATTTCACTGATGGTTGTTGCACTGGCTCTGCGTGAAACAATACTGGCAGACTGCCAAATGTACGCTAGAAAAGATGTACAGCTTTTGCAATATGCTGTTTCATAAGTTTTATGGGGGGGGGGGTAATATGATAGCATGAAACCTGCACAAGTCCAGCCTTAGCAAGCATGCTCTTCACTGTAGTTCTAATACCTTCTCTGCTGAGTGCAGGCATTTTTCATGCTTCTAAAGATAGCAGGTTGGTTTGGGCTATATTGTGTTGCTTGTAGAAATGCCATTTATTTCAAAACAAAATGATACAGATTTGGGTTCTAATGCTATATGACTGAAATTGATATTATACCCATATGGACTAAATTAAATGATAAAAATATGGGTATTCCATTGAGTAAACTTGAGGGATTAACTAGCTGAAGCTAAATGAACTTTACTTACAAAATAGTCCCAGCTGCAGTTTGCAAAGACAATTTTCTTAGTGGTTCATAATGCTCTGACTTATTTGCATCTTTCTAAGATAAACTGTGTTTATATTCTGGTATGAATTGCAAACTACTTCTAGAATTTACCTGAGAAAATCAAATTTACCATGTTTAAAATTTACCTGACTAAAAGTCAAAACCTGGCAAACCTACTGTGAACAGTCAATAATGCAAATTCCTATCTATAGAATTTCAAGGTGCTAAAAAGCATTTAATTTGCTACATTTGACCAGCTACAGGTCATATTGCAATCAGTATACAAGTGTAAAAATGATAAGTGAGGGAAGCAAAACAACAACATTTACATTTCTGTATTTCTTTTCCAAAACAGTCTATAAGCACAGTTTGAAGATTTATTACTTTGAGGAGATTTTACAAGCTGAACAGAGGTGTGTCTCCTTCCTGAAAATGCAAACCTTGTTCATATCATTTTACTTCACACACTGCTGCAACTGTCTCATGACTATGCATTTCCTGCTCCACACCCAAAAACGGATCTAGAATGAACTTATCACAGGGAACTGAGATAAAAATGAAATGACATCAAAAGCCAAATAAATGAAAAAGGTCAGCTTTTTAAGTGTTTGAACAAATTCTGATACTCATGATATGGGTGTTTTACTTGGCAAACTTTCATAATCAACGTAGAACTATAACAATGTTAAAACTCAAAAGATGCAATGTTTTCAGGCATTCAGTCACCAGACCTGATTAATACCCAATATTTACTACAAATTACAGCATAAAGAAAAGCAATGTTTTCAGCTGTATTTCTATTTTTTTTACTTGCTAGCTATTCTCAGCCAAAGCTGAAAAGGTCTCAGGCAAACCAACATTTGTAAAACACAATCAACAGCCTTGCCTTCCATTGCATCATATATATATATATATATATATATATATATATATATATATATATATATATATATAAAGCACTGGACTGTATACACCATTTTTATGCTAAATGATATTGCTACTCAGTTTAGTATTTGGCATGCGTAAATGAAGAGACTTCATGTGCATGTGAGTGTCTTTATCATCTGTCTATTTCTGTCTACATGTGTAACTGTGTCAGTGTGAGTCTTTGTGTGTGTGTGTGTGTGTGTGTGTGTGTGTGTGTGTGTGTGTGTGTGTGTGTGTGTGTGTGTGTGTATGTCTATACACGTGTGTGTAGACATTATGAAATACTTGCATAACTTATATTTCAATGCAAAATCTGCTCTCTAATAACAACTGCATACCCTACACCAACCGTAAAACATTAGGCAGAGGAACTATTTTATAACAAACTATAAAACAAAATAACTATTCACTAATAATAAAGTAAATGCTAAATTTAATAGACTGTCCTAGGTTCAATAATACCATTAGGGGCAGGTGTTACGGGGAAATATCATACCTGCCAGGGCTAGACATGACCATGCTTGCAACACTGGACTTCACAACACCCTGTAAGATTTGTTATTTCCCTGTGATGCCATCCTGTCATGAATTATTACTTGCTTAATTTCTGTCCACAAAGTAGCACAGACCCTCACTGACTAGTTGACCTCAAAGATTCACTTTTGCCATCAAGGGATGGTACGTTACAAAAATACTTGATTGTTTCTTATGATTCTAATTTTAAACATGACTTCAAAGCATAAATGAAATGGGACCTATTTATATCTGAGAAAATGATATGTCACCCACTATTTTTCAAACACTGACTCCCACAGACATATTAAAAATCTCAAAAAAAAAAAATAGAAAAGCTTAGAAGATGCTCTAAGAACTAAATATTTTATTAAAGTGTAACTCAGTTTAGTGCTTTCATTCCCAACATTAATTAAGAGAACTTAATCAAAACTCAGTTTCAGCCCTGGCCATAAATGGAATACCAGCATTCATTTGTGCCTGGCCTGGCTGTCCCCTTCTTCGCACTTAGTTACTCCCCTGTAAAGTGCCATGTCTCTTTAAATACGTGCTGCATTAAACAGTGAGTGAGCTGTGTTGTAAGAATCCACTGGCTTTCAGTAAAGCCCACAGTGTGGCTACAGTTTGTTGTCTAAGGCTTTTCATTTCTGTGTCATTCCTGACTATACTTCTCATGACGTACATATATTACAAGCAGTGAGCTATCACTGAAAAAGAGCCACTGAGTACTGTTTTCTTCCTGTATGGCATTAGGTTAAAGGTTGTTATTCCCTTACGCCTACCCTGTATAACCTTAGAGTTTGTATATTTTGTGCTAAGCTGGGAGTTGCAGTCTGCCACATTACGGTATCCCCACAGGAAAAGTTGCCATTTTCATTCAGTTGTTGAGAGATATGTCTAATGATTACTAATAAAAAAAGCCACATGTGACTAAAGTCTTGTATATCTTGTCTAAATTGGAATGGCCTTTGAACATCTGTGAACTATAACTGGGATCCATGAAAACCTGAGAATCTGAGGACAGAGGAAATACAAACTAATTTCAAAATTACTCTGACACTGAGTACTCACCATACTCTGAGGTATTATAATAAGAAGGACAGTGGGCTGCACAAACTCCCCACCCCATCACCCCAGTAGCAGAGCGTGCATAGTGACTTTGCCTTCCTGCAGGAAAACATTATATATGTAACAGCAATTCCTGAAATTTGCAATATTTGTCATAGCTGGACTTAATTTTTGAAATTGTTAGGACTCGCAGTATCGGGTCTCTTACTTCTAATATGGAGCCTTTGAACCGATAGCCTCATTTATATCCAATTGATCTCTCAAGTACATTGCAATGAATGATCACATTAACAGAAGTTATACACCATGTAACAAAACTAGAAGGTTAGTATAATTTAAGAAGCACTCATAGAAACACAAAAAAATATTTTTTTCAGTAATTTCAGACCATGCACTTGCAGGGAAAGAAAAATGCTTCTTATTTATTTATTTATTTCCAGTTTGATTACCAGGGAAGTACACTGTGCCCAGAGAGCTTGTTTACAGTGGAGGCCCGCGGAGAAAATCTCCATGAAACAGATTACAGTAAAGATAGCAGTCCAATAAAAATAAAACTATAAGTACAAGTAGATATCAAATAATACAAAGTGTGAGCAATATTGCCCATAGTGGAAACATATTATGCAGATACATTTTAACAAATTCATACAGTTAAAGTCAAAAGTTAAAAGCTATTTACAATATTTACAGACTCTGAGAGATCATGTGGAAATTAGCTATAGAAGGTTATAGCCAGCTATAAGGTGTTTAGGAACTCAGGAGGATACCCTCCCAGGGGCTTTTGTTAAAGAGTTCTAGGTAGGGAGAATGCAGTTACATTTCCATTTGGAGGAGAGGTAGCTGTAAAGCTGAGTTTTGAAGTTGTTTGGGTTAGACATTGTCCTTAGTGTGGAATGGAGAGAGTTCCATTTCTTACCTATGGAGAAGGAGAGGAGAAGTTGTCCAGCAGGACGTTTAGGTTTGTGGACAGTACATAAGTTTTGGTGTTCATATCTGAGAGTTCCATTTGGGGTGTATGGGGAAAAGATGTTAGTTAGAGTGGGGCATTTGGTTGGATTAAATATTAGTCTATGTGCTATAGTGAGCTGGAGGAATTCCAGATAATTTGTGAATTCTAACCTGTTGAGGGATTGGAGGGTAACACGGTGATGACTGGAATGTTTGGCTTTGGTGGGTGTTGGGCTTAGATTTTGCCCATACTGTTTCTCTTTGTTAGCTGGTGTTGGGCGTTACCTAATTTATTCAAGTTTTAAGTAGCAAGAAAACCCAAAAGCAGTGAGTGTATTCCAGCAGCAGACCCGAGCAAAATTCCAAGCAAAACCACAGCTAGTAAAAGGCAAAAAGGCAAGGCTCAGTTTTAAGTAGATTAATTTTCATTTGTGTTTATTATTTGCAAATCAGTGAATCTTTCTTTTATTTGCTTTCACTTGTTATACTTTGTCACACTTGAGTTAGATTTACAACATATAAAAGTTTACTTTCTGATGCCCATGGCAAGATTTTCTTTATGCATATGCATACAGCCATTTCCACTAATACTGGTAAATCCCACAGTACGACTGCCCATATTGTTCCAGTATGGTATCCACTGTGCTGAACAAAATGGCTTCTTTACTCAGTAGGCTGTAAATTGTAGATGCTTTTATAAAACCTGGCACATAACACAAATAAAGCAGGCCACCATAATGACACTTGCACAGTGAATATCCACACGTGTCCACAAAACTGATAGCAGTCCTTAGAAGTCCTAGTGACTAAGTGATGACATGGTAAATAGATTAAAAAATATCTGATGTTTTCTAATCTACACCCATGGTTTCAATAGGATTTGTATGCAGTAATTAAAATCTATGTCCAGCCCATACACAAGCAATCACAATTCTCTTTATTCTGAAAAACTTTCTTCAGTGACCAGACTCTGTGTGTACAGCCCTCAG
>NC_056744.1:428622449-428639949 GCF_019279795.1 Protopterus annectens | reverse complement strand
TTTGTGCCAGGAAGATCAGGAAACCTACTGAAGTTTTTTTTTTTTCCATATATGTTGAAATATTCTGCACTGATTAGGTGTTGACTGGTGACTGTAACAGGCAGGTAGTCTCCTACTGTGAGGCATTGAGGGTGGAAATGCTTCCGCAGTAGGATAAGTCGACACATACACAGGCCCTGCTAACACCAACTCATTCCAGAATTAGGGAAGGCCTCCAGCTTTGTAGGAGGATAACGGCCTTGACCAACACATACCTGGAATACTTTTGCAGGATGCAGAAGATGGGCCCTTGCTCCTTACTTCAGTGCACTAACTGAAGGTAATCAAGGCAAATCTGTAACTAGATGTCCTGTTGGCAGATGCCTACAACAATCTATCTTAGATGGATTCACAAATCAGTACCTGGAATAGGCCAGTCTGGCTGCAGCAAATGGTAAGAGACTCAGCTTGTCCAAAAGTTTGCCTAGGAAGATGCAAGTATATTTACAGATGTAAATAAAGATAACTTCAGCAAACTGCACCTAAAACAATTAATCACAGAGCCACATATGGGGTAGCAGAAACTCTAAATGGTAGTATCCTGACTAATTCTTTAACAGGCAGTTCACTTATTTATTTTATTTATTTATTTTACATTTGTTGACCAGGAGAGTCAAACTGGATTACAAGTCCATTTTCAGTGGAGGCCCGGGGAGAAAAGCTCCAAGTGAACAATTTATTACAGACAGAAAGTTAAGGACAGGACTTTGACATACAGTATTTCTTAGAAAATAGGATACATTCATTTTCTACTATATAGTATTAACTTTAGAAGATATTACAAAGCATGACATTCCTATAATAGCTTACTATCAAAGGAAAGAAAGAGAGAAGTATAAAGCTTCATGAGAGCAATTGTTTCTGGGTATAGATGTGAAGGATTGCAAACTGATATACAATATGTCTTAAAAGTTAGGATACCTACTCCTGGTACTATATGGTATTGATTTTATAAGATTGTGGAAAGCATAACATTCCTGGGGTTGTTTACAATAGCCCCTAGAGAGTCAGAATGTGCAATTGTTTAACAGTGTTAAGTGGGCACAGTGTTATGAAATGGTTAGTTTGACAGTCTTAATTAAGTTAGGTGAAATTTCTTAATGAGATATTAGCCGGGGGGATGCAGGACCATAGTCGGTTATTCATGAAGTGAGTTTTGACTAGTTTCTTAAACTGGGTTAAGGATTTGTTGTTAGTTATATGGGCAGGAAGGAAGTTCCAGGTTTTTGATATATAGTGGCTGTAGACAGACTTACCAGCCTCATTGTTATATTTGGTTACTTTGAGGAGGTTTTGTGTGCTACACCTTAAGGGCCTGGTAATTGTATAGGATTGAAGAAGATTTTGTAGGGCTGGGGTGTTATCAGAGTTATGCATTATTTTGTGGGCTAATGATAATTGATTGAGTTGAAGTAGTAGTGGTAGTTCTAGCCAATTGAGTTTTTTAGGCAGTCACAGTGATGCGTTCTGATGGGAGAGGTTGTAGCCAATTTGGCTATCTTATTATAACAACTGTCAAGTTTGTTTAGGTCAGATTTGCAGAGATTTAGAAGCATGGAGGAGGCATACAGTAAGGTGGATAATAGGTGGGTCCTGGCTATTGCAATTATGGAGTGGTCAGTGAGAAATTTTTTATTGCGATAGAGTAAACCAAGTTTTTTATGCACTTTTTTTATGGTTATGGAAATATGTAAGTCAAATCTAAGGTGAATAGCTATTTCAACCCCTAGCAGCTTGGTATGATTTGTGGGGGTGATTGTGGTATTGTTATTAGAGGAGATGATGAAAGTATCAGAGGGAGGTGTGGATCCATGGGAGCTAAAGAGCATTCATTTTGTTTAACTCAGGTTAAGGATGAGGCTTTGTTCTGTGATCCAAGCTTCGGCTAGGGAAAAGCATTCTTGTGTTAGGGAGTGAAGGTTGTTAATTGTTTTAGCTGCGCATATTATGGTGGTATCATCTTGAAAGCAAAAATAAGTATTGTTTTTTCTCTTAATCAGCGTGATTATAACATGAGACATGGGAAAGAACTCCCTTCATGGCCCTTCTCAATAATGAATATTAACCTATAAACTAATTCATTTGAACTCTCGCAACAAAACTATAAACAAATTCATTTGAACTCTCACAACATGTAACAATAAGGGATTAAGATCTGAGTAGATGAAGCAAAATAAGTACAAAGTCATGGCTTTGAGTTGAGCATAGACACTGATATAAACACAGAGAAAAGAAATGTCTTATTTTTTAATGGCTCATAGTAATATAATTTGGCATCTGTGTTACTAATAAAATCTTGATTATGCCTTCTGTTATGTAATGCGTCTCATGGGATATGCAAAACAAGCAGCAGTGCTTATATCAGAACAGTAAAAACATGTTTTCATGACCTGGTTTGCTTTTAAGGTCAGTAACACTCGTGAAACCTACTGAAGACATGCTATGGCCAAGGAGAATTCAGCAGCTGTAGGAATGCTGCATGTTGTTACAGTATAGAAAACATGTTGTTTTTAAATTGCAGATTGTACTTCTTGAGATTCAAATAAATACACTTTTTTACACCATGAATTGTAACCATTTTCTTACCACATTAAATAGGTGCATCTGATATGTTATAAATGGCTATGGTTTGGTTAATTTACTTACCAAAATCGCTTGATATGCAAGTGGAAGTTGTTAGAATCAAGCTCATTTGTGAATGAAGGAATTTTCTGTACCTCGTTTTATTAAACATTATCTTGTATTTATAACACAGCAGCCATAACATTTGAATTGAAGAATGATTATGAAAATAATATCCTACAGAAGGCACTGATGCAATGAGACAAAATGCAACTGATTACAATAAAAACCTGCTCAACTGACACTTGCATGTGTTACACTTCTTATTTATAAGACATTTTGTCCACTAAAACATGACATATATGTACAGACAATTTAATAAACATGCCTACTTATGGCAAAAGTGTAACGTACCTGATGATAATCTTTAATCCGAGACTACTTACCTGCATAAGGTGACATACATAATCACTTATTACTGCCATTCATAGATACAAATGTACAAAGGCCTCATTTACATTCAAATTTCATGTAAGATCCTGAACTTATGTGATTGAGTATAACAGAACCATACTACCTTAGGATTAATTGGGTTAGGCAGCAAATTACTTAGAAAACCACAGACTAAATATCGGAAATTATTCTGAAACAGTTCAAAATGAGGAAAGATTATTGAGTTCACTTCAAGAAATGCTTGTTTTATTCATATGATGGGCATATTACAAAAGCTTTGAATACTATAATCTGTCATTTGTAAATGTGAAATCGTTACAGAAACAGTGGAAATAATTAGTTATCAGTACAGCAGCAGTGGAAATAATTAGTTATCGGTGAGAAAAGCATATACTGTGGTGTCTTTTAGTGATTGTATATACATGAAAGAAGTGCAATGATTTATTTATTTTTTTTCAATAATTTTTATTTATTCTTTGCATCAAACAGAGCAATAAATGACAAGTATCACATACAGGAAGACCATATGAATATTAAGCAATTGTTATACATGGGAAGAAATACAAAAATAGGTTGATTAATCAAACAATACTATTTACACTATATACTTAGATGCTTTAACAATTCCATATAGTAAAATAAGAAGGAAAATATGGGTTGTTTTGCAAGAGTTATTATAAGTACAATATAAAGAGAAAAAGGAAAATTACTTGTAGGTGTTAGGGATATATGATATTGTATAAGAGCTCTTCATCATAATAAAGTATGGGCTTTATTGTCATTTATGCAAGAATAATATTATAGATCTGTTCCCATAGCTTCCTAAATTTGATATTTTTGTTCCTTTCATTAATTGTTATAGATGTTTGATCGCCATTAATCTGAAGTTTTCCCATGAGTTATTAGTTGAGTTAAGCCAGTTTGTCGCTATATAGAGTTTCATTAAGAGAAAGATATTAATTAGGGTAATTGCTTGTTTTGGGGGGATATTATTTGGAAGGATATGTAGTAAAGTAAATTCCCAAGTGAGTGTAGTTATTTGGTAGCCCGTTTTTTGTAAATGAAATTTAAGGGAATTCCAAAGTTTAAATATACATTTGCAGCTCCAGAAAAGGTGGATTATGTCGGCAGTTTGATCTTTATAGTGTGGACAGAGTGGGGATTTCTTAGGGTTAAATTTATGTAGAATAGCAGGAGTGAAATATGCATTGTTGTAGATCATAAGTTGAGTGAAAGGGATATGGATTTTATTGTTAGGTTAATTGCCTGACTCAACTGATGGTTGTCAGTGTGAGAGAGGTTTTTCCTCCAATAATCAGAAATGAGGATATAATCCTTGAATTTAATATCTTTAATCATTTTATATGTAAATGTAGTAAATTTTTTTGTTGAGAGGATAGTCTTCCAAAGTAAGTTACACGTTGCTAAATCTTCATTGTTTATGTTAGAACTGTGTAAGTAGCTGATACATAATTCTTTAATCTGTCTCAGGCTCAGTAAGTATGATTTGGGGAGGTTCAACTGGTTCCTTAGTTCTTGCACAGGACAATTTAAATATGGATATACATCTTGGATTGTTATGTTTAGAAGACGCGGGAACTGGTTTAGGTTTAAAGTTTGGTTATTTATTTTAATATTAGGGTTTTTATGTAAGGGTTGTAATGTCATCATAAAAGGTTTAGAGATTTGAAGTTTTTGTGTTAGTAAAATGGAGTGTTTGAGGGGTTCTATTAAGTTACAAGATTTAATAAAACTGGCATTTAGAAATGGTAATGTTTTGGGATTAATGTCTAGACTTTTAGTATGATTGTGGTAGATTCTAATCCAATTTGGGCACCAGGCATTGTCTTTTGGGTTGTGTTCCGCTACCCGTAAAGCTCTATTGGTGCTTATGATTAAGTAGTATGTCTCAAAGTTTAGAAGGTCTAGTCCACCTTTATTTTTGGGAATTGTTAGTTTGTCGTACGAGATTCTGTTTTTTTTTTTTGGTTCCCAAATGAATTTTGCAAGCTTGGTGTGTATTTGCTTAAAGAAGTTGTTGGGTATGGTTATCTGGGAATTCAAGAAGAAATATAATAATCTGGGTAAGATGTTCATTTTAATTACAGAAACTTTGGCCAAAAATGGTAACTTCAAATTTTTCCATCTATTAAGTTCTAGTGAAATGTCTAGCCATTTTTGCTTTATGTTGTTTGAGTAAAAATCCTTGTTGTTTGTAGAGAATGTGATACTTAAGTAGTTAATTACTTCTTCAGTTTTTAATTTCCCTAATAGTGGCAAAAGAGAGAATGGTTTAGGAGTTTTTAGAGGGAAAATGCTATTTTTTTGAGGTTTAATTTGTAATTTGATATAATCGAAAAGTGTTCAATAGTGGATAAAATTTTGTTGATGTCTGAGATTGGTGTGATACAATAAATATTCAGGTCAGCAAAAGCTGATAAGAAGATGTTGGTGTTGTGGATTATTGGGGGATTATGGTATGTGCTTTGTTTTATATTTAGGAAAAGAGGCTCAATGTATAAATTAAAAAGTAATGGAGATAAAGGGCAACCTTGACGGGTTCCATTTTTAATGAGAATCCTATTTGAGCAGGTTCTGTTAATGTAAAGAGATGTATAGGGGTTCTTATATAATATTTGTAGGGTTTTAATACATATTTGGGGTATAATAAAGTAAAGTAAGGTTTGGAATAAAAATTCTAAATTTACTCTATCAAAGGCTTTATGGGCATCAATGATGAGAGCATATAAATTTAGATTATTTTGATTGGTGTATGAGATTAGTGTATTAAGTGTTAATGTATTATCACTCATTTATCTAGTTAATGTAAATCCCAACTGTTCTGGGGAAATAATTTTATCCATTATATTTTTCAATCTGTTTGCTAGTATGGATGATAAAATCTTAGTGTCGCTATTTAATAGAGATATGGGTCTATAGCTATCTGGGTTTTTAGGGTCAGCTTTTTCTTTAAGTATAAAAATAGTTTTGTATGCATTAAAGTGTATATCTGAGATTTCATTATTTATTATATAGTTCAGAATATGAAATAGAATTTGGGCTACGATGGGGTAGAATGATTTATAAAATTCCGTAGTAAAACCATCTGGGCCTGGGGCTTTGTGTAATTTCATTTGTTGGATTGCTGAGATTATTTCTTCCATAGAGATAGGTTCACTTAATTTCTCTTGTTGATTTAAATCTAATTTCGGGAATTTGATGTTTTGGAAAAAACACGATCTATCCTCTAATGAGGGTAGAGTTATTTGTTCTCCATAGATTTGTGCGTATATAAGTTCAAATGCTTTAATAATGTCTTCATTTTTAGTAAGGTGTTTGTTCTGATAGAGAATTTCAGATATTTGAGAGGTGGATTTGGTTAGGTTTATAATTCTGGCTAGTGCTTGGGAAGGAGTTTGGATTTCATTAGCATAGTTAGCTAGCATTTTAGTTTCATAAAATGAGAGTTTATTATTATGTATAAGGTAAAGATCCTTTTGGAGTTTGAAGATTTCTGTTTCTGTTTGAGTATTGAAATTTGTTACTAGCTCATGTTCAAGTAGTTGTATTTTGGTCTCTAACTCCTGTTCCTCTTTCAGTTGATTTTTTTTATAGTAAGCTGCTTTTTTAATACAGATCCCCCTAATTATCGCTTTAGTTGCCGCCCATTCAATATCCAGAGGTACTTGAGAATTTGGAATGTTTGATAGAGTTGACTTAAGAATGGCTTTAATTTCATCGATTAACTCCTTTGTGTTTAGAAGATTGGGATTCAGGGACCAATTGTAACCTCTTTTTATTATAGAGTTTTTGAGATTTCCATTAATATTTAGAGAAATTTTGGAATGGTCTGAGAGGTATCTAGGGTGTATACACAATTTTGGATCTAAGGTGATGAGTGTTTCAGAGATTAAAAAGAAATCTATTCTCGACCACATCTTATGACAGTTGGAGTAGAATGTAAATTTATTAGGATTGTCTGTACTATCACCATATTTGAAGGGATCATAAAGTTTGTAATCATATTTAAGTTATTTTAAAGCTAGCAATGCTTGTTTGTTATGTGGTAGAGTTAAACTTGATTTGTCCTGTTCTGGATTCTGATATGAGTTCCAATCACCACCTAGGATCATATAATGGTTTTGGAATTGGTTCAGAATAGGGTATAAAGATGCATAGAATAAGTGTTGATTATTACAAGGGGCATATACATTTAGTACCAGAATAGGTTTGGAAAGATATGGAGATGAAAGTGTTACAAAGCACCATCTACCCTCTTTGTCCATTTTTGTTTTGAGAATTGTGTTGATAACTCTTTTTAATTATAATAGCTACCCCCACACTGTTGGATTTACCTTCAGAAGCTATAATTTCTCTTATCCATTTTTCCCTCTGATTTCTGACCATTATTCTGTGGTTAAATGTGTCTCCTGAATTAGTATAAAATCTGCTTTCGTTTGTAGAGTGAGGTGTAGAAAAAGTTTTCTTTTTTTTTTATTCTGGAGCCCTTTAATGTTCCATGAGTCAAATTCCCACATTGAGAGGTTTAATGTATGTATAAAGAAAGAGTCATGTATTAAATATGGATAATAGATTTTGCTTGCCATTTGAAGAGGTGGAATTGAGAAAGCATCTTAACATTCCCGTCCCAACTCTGTGCCTAACCACTAACCCCCTGGACCAGGAATACAGCAGGAAATAATTAGTTACAGAGATTACAAATCCATAGATTGAAAGAATATTTACATATTGTGTCTTGCCATTTAGGTAAGAAAAGAAAACGAGTATCCCTGCATGAGTTTTAACAACATTGACAAAGCTTAACAAACTGATTCCCTAAAAAACACTGCAAATGTATCCCTAGTTTCCTCATTAATTTTGCATATAACAAGAAAAAAAAAAAGTTTTATCACCTCAGAGGAAAATTGTCCTAATAGATTAACATTAGATGAGATCAACCTCAAAGGTCACTAATAGAACCAGTATTAACAAACCTTATAACTGTAATCTATAAGAGCTATGTAATTATTTTTATTCTTAATCTACCTAATCTTGTCAATTCTTCAAATAGATCAATCAAGATGAGCATTCACAACAAGCAATTTGAATGAAGGGGGGGCCAGCTGTTTTCCCCTATTAGAATGATAGGAGACTAGAGCATTCGAATAGTAGCCAAATAGAGACAGTTAGTTGTACCCATATCTGAGAGTAACAGTACGAGTATGCATGGATACATATGTGATTGTTTATATGACTAGGATCATCTTTAACCAGTCCTTATAGGAAATTATGTTATATTTTACACTCCATTTTTGGTCTGCAGATCTAGACACCCAAGCATTTGGTGTTATCCTATAGAATATATAATGCTGGTCTCAACAGGGATCTCAGAAATCGAGTGTTTTAAACCCCTTACACATCATATTTGGTGACAAATTATTTACTGCTGTCAGATTCTTAATGTTCATATCGACATGGGAGGTTTGACAGACAATTAGCCTGAATGCATAAACTTTTACTTATAAGCTCAATGAGTTTGAGAAGTAGGAGCTGTGACTAAATGTTCATCAAACTCCCGGTCTGGACCCATAGTAAAGAAATCTCTGTAAATGACTAACATATAGTCCAAATAGGTAGAATTAGAAATGTGAGACAAATATTGTAGTCTGTATCATTGACGTCATAATCTTTTCCTGTGATAATGCTTGATCTATGAGTTAAACAGCAAAGCTATAAAATGTGTATAATATTTAATGGTAATAAGGACCATATGTGAAGTATGTCCCCTGACGGAGTATGTTATGTTCGTAAAACATATAACATTCATTATAAAACTGTTATTAATCATACATCCACGTGTAAGGACCAACCTGGAGGCACTATATACAGGGGTATACATGTTACCTCAAGAGCAAACAGGGTAGTAAGAATTGGTCTGTCATCAGCACATCCCCAGAGACAGTCAGTAATTCAATAAATGACTTTAAATTCAAATAACGTAGCTGACGGAGTCTGGGTTAAAAAATTAAGAAAAGAGGATAATTATTAGACTCATCGCATGCAGTGGCAGTGACTGTCAGTGTGAGGTAGAAAGTGGATCTGAGAAAGGGAGCTAATTAAGGGAGAAGTGTTGATTTCTAAGTACCAGTGCTGTACAAGAAAAAGCCAGAACATCATGCTACATCAGTCTAATCTAGGCAAAAAAAAAAAAAAATATATATATATATATATATATATATATATATATATCTATATAAATAATATAATATGGACCAGGAGAAGCCTAGTTTGACAACTACAAGGGGGAGAGTTAATGTAGTCGATGATCTGGTGTCAGACTAATTGGAAAGTAGTAGGCATCAATATTATTACCAATGAGACATGAGGATAACTGTGTAAACCAGTAGACATCGCAGACAGGGTTATCAGATGGGAAATGGATGGCAGCAAAAACATCAGTGCCACATTACTACAGGTATCTCGCTATTACTATTTGTAAATAGTAATTAAATCCTATATAGTAAGAATGCAACAGAAATGTTAGCTGTCACTAAAATATATAAATATGAGCATTTAAAGTATAAGTATAAGCATTCTAAGAATTATAATGTCTACTTGCACTGATTTCTATTGCTGTTTGTTAAATGTAATTTCCATAAACCTTAATTCCACCCAATGACCAGTACAATGCAGTGCCTCACGTAAGAGAAATATAATTGAATATTCATCATAGTCTATAAGCTGTTGTCAGCTAGTTCTGGTCTATGAAAGTACTAGTAATCTTGGCTTCTAGATCAGGTGTAAACCTGCATCCTTCCAGATAAGAACTTTAAGCAGCGCTAAGGTGAGTTATGCAGTTTACTGTTGTATGTGGGGATCACACTTGTGCTGTTTACTTTTTCAGGTACTGACCTTTATGGAACATTTATTTATATGATATCTCTGGTCAGGTGTCATATGCTTTCTGTAAAATATTAAGATATTAAGCAGGCACAAACTCCGGTGTACCAGTCAGTAAGGATGCTTTCTTTTATTTCCCATTAGGGTGTAATTTCCAGATTTTCCTCCCATTATCTTTGAAAGGCATGTATTAATGGCTTAGGGTCCTTTGAAACCAAGGGAACAAAATGGTGTACCTTCTGCATTATTCTTTTCTTAGTAAGCTTTTAGATAATGTAGTGAGAAACTATGCTGTCATGGCACTTTCTTAATAAAATGAAGCCATCTACAATGATGCTTTACTGCCAAAAGTATTTAAGGGTGAGGCTAGCTCCCACAATCCAATTATCATATCTCTCCTTCCTGGTTAAAGTATTTCAAAAAGCAATTATCTGTTTTTAATAAAAAAAAAAAAAAAAAAAAAAGGAAACTAGCATAGCATGAGTACTGCTTGATTGCGATGTGAACTCTGTTATATAGGTACTGTGTTTCACTGAAATGGGACAGACCCATTTAACTTCAGAGGCGCCAATCTCAGATTTAAGTGTGAAATGTTTGCTCTTTCTTCTTGTGAATGGTGAATAGCTGTAGGATGGTTTCCATTTGATAAGAAGATATTCGCTTTTGGACATTCTTCTTCGCAGGGAAATGGCTATGCAGTCACTCATAGGGGGACCAATTTCACAACCTGGGTGTCCTGGAGGTGTTACACTTTGTTAAAAATCGATAGTCTTGATGCCAAGGTTTTCCGTTCCTACCGTGGGAACTAATAGAGGCGGAAAGAGTTGTGAACTTCCGCGGAAGCTCCTCGTGGCTTGGTAGAGCGGAACAAGAAAAAGTAAAGCATATAATACTGTTCTGAAAGGCCTATTAAGGGCCAATGCAGAGTGAGATGGCAGCAGCAGACCTCGGACTGTCGTAGTGCTTACAGCTGTAAAAGTAAGACTCAGCGGCCATTCCGGTGAGTTAAATTAATGATCCAGAGTGGGAACTTTTGTAAACACAGTTAAGAAAGTGTTTTTAGCTTCTTTATGATCAGCGGCAACATGTTTCACTCCATCTAGGTAGAAAATTAAGGAGCTTGGGTATTTCATTTGAAATTTCATTTTCCTTTCAATCAGGAATTTACATTAAGGATAAAGAAGCTGTCTGGCTTGTCTGATTTGCAGGGGAAGGTCTTGAGCCAGTGAGATTGTGTTGTTATTCCAGGTAAGTGATCCACCATTTTTTTTTAGCAGACATTAGAAATGTGGTAACATCTTGGAAGTTTAGTAGTTTTGTATAAACTGGTCTGGGTTTAAATGATGTCTGTGTTTCTCTTAGAGCTCTGTGTGCTCTCTATTATTATTTGCTGAGCTTTCCCTGGTTCTTTAAGAAGGATGGAAAATATTTGGGTGATGGAAGAAATCAAATCAGTGTGAGTTACAGATTCCGGGATGCCTCTAATGATAATATTATTTCTTCTAGACCTTGCTTCCAGTTCTGTGATTTTGGTTTGAATGTTTAGTAATTCAACATCATGAGAGGCAGTTTTTTTTGTTAATAAGGCTATTCTCTCCTCATTTTCAACCATTTTGGCTTCAGAATTATCCATTTTGTCTAATATTTGTTTGAATGTATTCCCAAAAGTTTGTAGTTGCAGGGATAAGTCTTTAATCGCTTCTTGAATAGGAAGTAGTGCTGATTTGATATCTTCTAGATTAGCCGGTTGATCCGATTTGTTTCTGTTACCAGGTTTGGAGGCATCTGACTGTTTTATTATTTTTTGCCTCTTAGAGTTTATGTCTTTCTCCGGAGATAATAGGTTGGAGAGTTTAGTTTTGGATGTGGTAGTATCCATATTTTTGTCTTCTTTTGACATTTTGTAGATATGGTATTCCCAGATTTGTATGTAGAAATCAAAGATCAGGGTCTCACAGGCACATGGCTTATTCTTACTTCACTGAATCTGCTTCAATCTTAGTTGATCAACTAGCAGAGCAGTTTTTCCTTCTTGAAGATTATGTTTAGCTGTTGGTTACAGTTAAGATTTCTGAACATTTTGTTGAAATAGGTTCTGGTTTGTCTTCTGGGTTAATTTAAATCCAGATGAATAGAGGAGCTAAGGATTTGCAGTGCTTACAGAACAGCAGCCATCTTTGACCAGAAGTGCAATGATTTAAATCTGAAGTACTGAGGTGATGAGGACATTTTGTTAATTCAACATATGTCTTTTACTGGGAGATGCCTGAGTGTCACTGATAAATGAGAGTTAACAGTATTATGACTACGAGAATATGGTAGGCCTAATGAAAGGACAAAGGTGTTAGCAAAGTGCTTTCATTGCTATTGTGAATGTATTCATGGCAGTGCAAAACTTACATCAGCACAACTTTATCTGGCTTTAGAGTCTGCATAAGTGTATAATTATGGGGTATGTGTCACATATCTTTTTTTTTCCGAGCATGACAGACATAATATCATTGTTGTGTTGTTTGATGATTATATCAAAAGTTTTTATGTCTTCATGTTTTATGTGGAATTTTATGTCCAATAATAGTACAGAGCAAGGGATCAAGGTAGAGAAAGGGCAAGTAAACACTTACCCATCATGGAGAAATATGCCCTTTTCAGCACTGTAGTACGATCCCGGAGCTGGATAACTGGATGGGGAACAGAAAATACACCCTGAGATTCCACCTGTGTCCCTGCTGGACAGTGGCATAGGGTGCTGACTTGTTGGAACATGGGCTTAATTCTTGGTTAGGCTTGTAAGGCCCTCAGGGCCAATAGCCTAGTAACTTCCTATGATCCTATTAAACGGCAAATTACAGGGACTGCACTAGAAACAGTTAAGCTAAGAGCAAGTTTGTGGATTGCAAAGTAGATATAATAGGCATGACTGCTTTTTTACAATGAATCTACAGATGGTGTGGAAATTTGACTATGAATTGCACTTAGGTGAGAGAATGCTTCATTAACATACTCTGGGTTACATCATTTCTCAGTTACATCTCATTATGAGTTAATTTGCTTATGCTTATTTGTGGCCATCATGTGTTAATGTAAGTGGTCTATATGAATTGCGGATGGACGTAATTTATTTTGTGCAGTGAGTATGAACACCACCTGCATAGTCAAGTAATATTCTTTCATAAGTAATAACTGACATATCTGCACAGTCAAAACAAGTATATTTTAAGTGTATATTTTACAGAGGTATTTTATTACATGCTAATAAATTTTATATTGGTGGTCAGTACATAGACTGACATATTTACATGTTATTATGGCTTTATATTTGTAAGTAACTGGCAGGTGCAAAGGGAAAATAGGTTGAGCTATTTCTTTTATACAGAGTGCTTTTCAAATACGTTGTAGCAACTAAATGGCCTTGAAACTCCATGGAAATCTATAGACGACTGGATGGGTAATCTCAAATTTATCCCAATGCATCCGTGAAAAATGAGGTAAAACCTGAGGGTAAGTATTTGCAAGACATACATTGTTTTGGGCAAAATAGCCTAAACACTTTGATAAAACCTAAACCTAAATCACTAACAATAAGAATAACTTTTTATGCTCTTCTGTAAAACTGTTCCAGTGTCTTTTTACTAACATACTTAAGGCCTTTGATTAACAGCCATGGTGGTACAGCGGTAACATTGTTGCCTCACAGCAAAAGGTCCTCCTGTTCGATTCTTGGCTGGAATGCCTTCTGTGTGGAGTCTGCATGTCCTCCCCATGATCGAGTGGCCTCTGAAAGACATGCGTGAATGGGTGTGCCTTTGCTGAAGGTTGGGCGTCAGGCTGGCAACTTGGCACCATAAAAATCGACTGCCAATCATTAGCAGACCGGAGTTCTGCCGTGGCGACCCCTAACCGGGAAAAGCCGAAAAGACAAACAACAACTTAAGGCCTTTGATTCAGTTTTCCATTACCTGCCCTTGTTTAAAAAATTCTCTGACTTGATCTCAACCCTTCATTTATGAACTTAACCAGCAGTTACCATTATCTCTGTTTAGACAAAGTGCCGGTGAAATTCACAGTCTGACTTTCTGCATTCCCAGGCCTCACTACAGGGGTATCTCAAGGCTGCTTCTCTTTATTCCATCTACTCCTGAGAATAACATGGTAGTACTACAATTTATCACACAGGCATACGATGTGCAGTACTCAATCTACTACAGCTCTGAGTGTATCTTTGTTAGTGATCTTATCATTGAAGTTGTTCCTCAGCTCTCCTAAAACATCTCTAATACCAGTTTTAATGTTTCTACTATTAGTCTGTCTTTGTGACTAAGATTTATGTAACTACTGCACCTCCCTGGTTATCATTCCTCTTTTGTCAATAGTAGATTACATTGTATGTAGATCAGAAGCACTATTTCTCATACTTAACCATGTTTTTAAATAAATATGTTAGCCATTTTGTCTGCTCCACAATGTTCGAGCATGTGTCAGTACTGTTACAGATCTGGGAGTCGTAAGTGGCTATTAACTTGCTGCCTAACCTTCATTAGGAGGAAAGGCTATGTGATTTCTTAAAAATGTTGCTTCTGATCCCTCAAGGCAGTCCACAACACCATTAGCAATACAACAAATGCTTCAGAAAGGAGTCTGGTTCACAGTGTAGGGGAAAAACAGATCATCTTGCCAAGTTTCCTCTCATCAAGCACTGTTCAAAGAAGCTCTGCATTTGTCATTTGTCATTTTCAGAGCTGCATATCTCCATGCTCATTTTCTTTATGTATATTTAAACCTACGAAGGGACTTCTTAAGTCTGTTGCACAACTATGAGAACAGAAGTATAATTCCATTTTTGTGATGCAAACAGAACAAGATGGAATTTGTACATTTCTGTATGAGATTTGCTTTCTGTGGGGGGACAAAGACCACTTCTAACACTGTGACTTTCCAACCTTCATCCTCCTACTTAAATAAATAAACTCCAAGATCACTGCATTGTACAGATAAGAGAAACTCCTCCATTTAGCATAATCTTGGCTTTTACGCCAGTGTGATTTTCACATGGATGCCTGTTGGATGACTGTCATTGGGAAGTACCCCACTCACCGAATCCTTCCAATTACCTTGCTGTCTTTCTCCCCCATCTCTTTTAAAGTCATGCTCCCATTTCTACAAATGGCAGTAAACAGACCTTTTATCTCTCTAACTACATCTCTTGCACTTTTGACAATACATAACTGAAGTTACACAAAAACTATTAATTTTGTTATTTAGGGTTTAGTATTGTGATCCCTTGTTAACCTACATCACTGCTATTACCAGTACTAAGCTCTTCTAATAGAAGATTTTTGTAACCTCCCCTTTACCTTAAATTTACAATTCCTGATAAAATGGGAAATATATTATGTTTAGTTATATTTTTTTATTTCTTTATCTCTTTGTTTTGCATGAAAATAAATATTCACATAGTGGTATAATTTTTTAATTTACATATATGATGCAGCTTGTCAGTGATTGCAAGGGGACTTGATAACCTTGGAAGGAGATGGGACATCCATCTGTGAATTCAGGCACACAGGTGACATAATGTTCATACAGCACAGTTTGCACACTCACAGATGATGTTATCTTTCACTCCGAGTGAAGTGCATTGCTCAAAAAGGGCTATTATGCAACTTTATTTTCTAAATGTAACGCAGTGGATAACTTGAACTCTAACCAATATGACTGATGGAGCTCAAATACTTTAAATACCTTTGTTATCTTCCATATTGTTTGTTAAAGACAAGTATCCCTCAGGAACCACTGAGAGATGAGCACACAAAGAAAAGCAAACAGTTCAGAAATAGTTGAATATAAGTTCACAAATTCAAAAAATAGAGCTAAACACTAAGCATTATTGTTGCATTACGTCATGTTTTCTGTCCTTGAATGCACCAGTTTGGAACCTTTGCATTCATATCCCTATACATCATTCTTCTGGAACTAATGGAACATTCTTTATACAACCCACTCCTGTAGGTGAGTTGTTAAAGGTTGGTGGAACAACCTGGTGCATTCTGGCACTGGTAGCATATGAATCACATTTATTTAAAGATGTTTACTGAAACCTATACATATTGCCCTATATATATCACACGAGACACATGAACGAGAAATGCAATGCTCTCTGTATGAAGATGGTACTTCTGCAGTCCCAGGTTAATGTTTTTCTTAAGTCAACATTATCAATAGAAGGCTTCATTTAATTGTATTATTTAAATATTCACTGTATCCCTAATACAATTGTCAACACAGTTTTAATTGTTAACCTGAATAATAAGTACTGTTTGGAAAATGGTTCTTCATGAAAAATTCACAAATAAATTATTGACATAAAGACTTCAGGTTTAGTGGTATTAACTCTAGCTCCTTTATTATGAAGCCACTGTTATGATTGTATGTAGTCACGTCTGATAATGTATCTCACAATCAAAAAATGAGAGGTAGTATAAACAAATGTGGTAGAAAAACAAATGCAAACTGCATTCAAGCCCTGCACAATGAGTCTCTATTGCAAATATTTCAATGTGTTTCTGTATAAAATGGAGTTTGTACTTCCTGATATACTGCAAGAAACTGCACAATGTGGAAGTCACAGTGGTGAATTCATAGCAAAGCAGTAAGAGATATTACCAAAAAACAAAAAAAAAAACTTTCTGAGGGAGATTAATTTAAAGTGGATCAAAGTAGTTTGTGCAACTCTGCTAAAAATGAACTTGATGGCTAAAAAGATTCTGCCATAGAAAAATAACAGTTAAATGCAAGGACCTTACTAGCGGTGAGCATCTCATTGGCAGTTTGATGATAAATGTATAACACAGAACCATCACATGCTTAAATGAACCTGGGCCGGTAAAGAAAGCAGGAAGACAACCTGTGAAATTTAGTTAGCAGTCTGTAATTTGTTATATTGATTTTTCTTTCTTGCTCACATGAAAAACCTGCATTGATAACTACTTGATTATGGGATTATAGAGGCATGGAAAAGCCATCCTTTAGATGTGTTCGGTTTAAGCTAGACAAATCGTAACATGTATTACTTAGACTGAAAATATGTTGTCCATTTTCTAAAGTGTGACTGTCGGGGGGGGGGGGGGTGCAATGTCACTGTTTGTCACAGAATCAGAGAATAAGTGCATATGGAAAAGAAAATGAAAGTAAGACGAAAGGAAAGTAAATAGGGCCTGGCTATAAGTGGTTACGTCCAGTGGAGACAGACAAATGGAGAGTGGAGGTAAATGGGCAGGAAAGACCACCAGCAGCACTGCATTCATGTCACGTCAAAAAGAACCACATGAAATGAAGTAGCATCAGTATAAGAACAAAAAAAGAGTAAGCAAAAGGAACGTCTGCCAGTAGGACTGGTAATTAGTGAAACATTCAAAGAGGTAAGCATGCCAGCACACTTAATATCAGATCATTTCCCAGCTCAGTTCTTTCTGCACTGCACAAAGCCATTGAGCAGGTGGACATTGAAAGAGGTGAAGACAGGCTACCAAAGAGTCTGCATACTACA